>NW_017306611.1:534634-582882 GCF_000935625.1 Nanorana parkeri | reverse complement strand
CTATTTATTTAAAATATGAATTTGACAGTTGAATAGAAAACAAAGTTTCCATGTTTCATCACACACACATGCACAGCCCTCACTGTCCAAAGTTTATGCCTAGGTGGGTCGTGGGCCAGTCTGTATTGCTTAACTGCAGAAAAGCCTGTAAAGAGGCCACTTACCTAGCTATACAGTCTGGCAGGGATGCCTGGATAATGAGACTGGATGAGTAAAATAAAAATATTTTAGCAGTTGATTTGCCTGGTGTTAAGCTTAAAAAAAACAAACCTACATTGTATCTATTTATACGCAATATATCCTCCAGGTAGTGTAAATAATGCTATGCCATGCATAGATTGCATTCCACTTTTATGTATATACAAACCTTTGAGTGGAACAGCACCATTAAAAGTAAACTTGGTTGACAGATTCATGTGTTACATATGTTGATTCTATTTTTATTTCAACCGAAATTCCCCAGCAGAACTGAACCTTGAACTTTCTCTCGGTAAACCTTAGCAAAATGATGCAGTGGTCAAGAGGTCAGAGACTATTTCACAGAAACACAGTGAATGAGGCCCAGGTGGTAATAATTACCATCTGCCATTTGGTTCCCCCAAGTATTTCCTCTAATTTAATCCCTGACAAGTTAAACTTTCCATGATGTGTTTTTAGTTAATAGATCAAATTGTGCAAGTGGCCACAGAGGTGTATGGGGGGGGGGGATGAAATGCCACCCAGCTAATGTGTGCACAGTATGCAAGGAGAACATAACACAGCTGCACAAAAATTTAAGAAAGCTGATAATTGAAGATATAATTTTTGTAACAGTAAGAATGGTGAAAAAATCTGCTGCTGTTAAATGAGTGCAGCCACTTGTCCCATGAATCTACACTGTACAACCTTTCCTTTGTGTGCCAATGGCACAATTATAAAAATCTGGTCCTGGTTGCTGCCCTCACCACACCAGGTAGTGAGAACTTGGACTTGGCTGCATTAGAGAATGCACTTCTGTTTGCAAATGAATTGGGGGATAGCATATTTTCTAAAAGTGCACTAACTATTTAAAGCATTATATTTTGTACTTAAAGTGACATTAAAGTCAAAAGCCCCCACAATGCTAAAGTAAGGACTTATCTTAAATGATGTCTCTTAATCCGATCATCTTCTTCTTTACTGTCTTTTTCAGCTGTCCCTCCAGCGCTGGTGCGGGTCTCCAATCCAGCGCTGACTCCTCTGTCCTCCTCTTCTCTGATGTCCACGGAGTCTGTGCGCATGCACGCTGCTCCATATACTTACCTTGTGTCTCTCCTTGTCTCCCGGCCAAAAATCTGAACTGCGCATGTGCCCCCGCCCCAAGATCCTTTGCGGCTGCCCAGGACATTTTCAGATGTTCGGACGGGAGCGCGCGTTTTTAAAATCGTTTTTCATATATCTACTGCTTGCTAGCCGGAGACATGTGCAAAAACATGCCAGGGTTTAATAACCCTTTAATGTAAGATAACCCCACGTCATAATCAAAAGGTTTTATTTTACAACACAAAGTTCTGAGTGACATTTCCGACAAAGTTTTAACTGCTCTGTGCATCCAGTATTTTGCTGTCTAGACAGTAATCAGACAGGCTGGAGTAAAGACGTTCAGAGAATAGTTACCGTCACAAGTTGCTGAAGCATTGCCGTTTTCGTCACATAGCCTTAGGTTATGTGTATAAACTGCTTCATCTAACCTGAAAAACCTGTTAACTGGAACCACGTGAAGAGGCCTACGTATGTCCATTCAATTCACGTCACCATCCTTAAACCTCTATGAAACTTACTTCATCGAATGCAATTCTGACACCACCCTGCAGTCTATAGAAAAAAAATATCAATATCACGTTCATCTCTATTTTCCTTTTTTCTTTAAGAAAAGTGTCACCATCAAAAGACACAATTCACTATAAAGGGTTTTATGATTTAGCTAGCTAGTTCAATTACTTATATATGATATTTATTGACAAAACAGGAGTATAAGCCATCCATTTATATTACAAAAAGGATACATTTAAATGAGAAGGCCACTCAAAACAAAACTGTCCTTTTAAAGGAGAACTATGAGGTGAGTGCTTTTCACTCACCTCATAGTTCTAGCCGACCTGTGACAATGAGACTGTCACAAGTTGGCTCAGTAGATCGGGAGGTGAGCGAACACATACCGGGTTCGCTCGCCTCTCGATCCTGTCACGGCTCTCTGCCGTGACTGGGGGAGGGGCTGGATTCCCCTCTCCCCGCTCCGATCTGCCAGCGCTGACTGGCGGAACGGACGGGGGAGGGGGCGGGTACAGCTGGCTCTGCCTTTAGATAGGCAGAGCCAGCTGTCACTCACGCAGCTGGGCGGATCCCGTCATCTAAGTCGTGATCCGCTCCAGCTGCGGCGTCTCAGTATACCGCGAGCTGTAGCTCGTGGTATACTGAGCTTAGGGTAACGGGAGGACGCTAGTTTGTGTCCTCCCGTTACGCTAAGGAGAACTATGGGGAAAAACACTGACCCCATAGTTCTCCTTTAAACAGCGGTAAGTGAATAGAACATGACAGTTTAATAATACTCACTTCGATCTCTAGTTCTGGTAATCTCAACTTCAACATCAAACATGTGTGTCCTCCCACTTAATAAGGTATCAACTCTGAAGAAGTCTATATAAACTAAATGAAACACATGCAAATAAATCTGAAGAAAGACTGGAGCTGGACATGACCTTGAAGTGGCCATAAAGATGGTTACTAGTAAACATGTCACAGACCGAGGCAACTCCACCAGCACATGATGGAAAAATGCCTAAACAGAGATAACCTAAAATGAAAGTTGATCAGTTGGTGTCTTTCCTTTTAATCCACATACAACTTGTTTTTTTTTCTGCTGCATTTGATGAAGATCTGACTGCTTGTTGGAGGGAGTGACCCCTACCTCCCATCTTATTCAGAAGGGTGGATGTAGGTGTAACAACAAAATTCCTGCATCATACTTGTACAGGGAAAATCTTGATCTTCAGCCATACTGAGTAGCTTCATTTGTCAGTTTTGAAGCTTCTTTTCTTGTAAGCTTCTTCAACACATCTTCCCAGAGAACTGTCAGTTTCACAATGTATGTCAGCTTGGTTGTTGTGGACCACAGGGCTGACCAAGGTGTTGTAGCCACAAGGTCTAATGGAAACACAAGCTTTATAATTCAAGTCCACATCCATTTTCCAATTCCGAGCAATCTGCAGGGAACTTGTATCCTGTAAATATTTGATGCTCTGAAGGGTGGCCTGCTGGTATTATTAAAGTGATATAGGCATTTTTGTCTGCCGTTACTTGTGGAGGAGCATTTATGATGCTTCCAAGATTAATGCCAGCTGTCTGAGAACCTGGTTTCACTACCAAGTATAATTCCCTTGAGTGAAGCTAACCTAATATCCTGTGAGAATGTGCCTTAGTGATGCTGGTGCTTGACAGTAAGAGCAAGTATAATTTTCTCCTCACCACTGCTTCAGGTTCTGGGGTGTGGGTAGGAAGTCATGAGTGGCTCTGAAGGCAAAACAGCTGTGATCTCTCCATGTCCCAGATATCCCACTTATTGAGTTTCCTCTTTTCCAGGCTCTCCCAGTTAGTCCATTTGCCCTGCTAGGCTATTGAGACTGCCTTGGTGTATCACTCTGCCTCCTCCTGTCTTCTCACCTCCACCATGACAAGGTAATTCTGCACTAATGTTGCGTTAAGCCACCGAGGAGCTTTTAGAACAAGCCCAAGACTGGCTCTTCCATGTTTAACTAGGCCAACCACTTCCCTCAAGGGAAGAGCAGAGATACCACTCTGAGCTTTAGATGGAGTCTACTTCCTTCCTGTTGCCTCAATAAGGGACCCTGTTCGAAAAACAGGGCCTGAGTGTAATTCTCTCAGATCAACAGACATTTTTGTAACTGAACCTGTACAGTTCTAAAACATGGGTTTTTTCAAACATTGAAAATTCCAGACTGCACTTTCCTCTTATGTTGAGTGGATCTTCAGTGGAGGCTTCTGATATTATTAAAGGAGAACTATGAGATGAGTGCTTTTCACTCACCTCATAGTTCTAGCCGACCTGTGACAATGAGACTGTCACAGGTCGGCTCAGTAGATCGGGAGGTGAGGGAACACATACCGGCGTTCGCTCACCTCTCGATCCTGTCACAGCTCTCTGCCGTGACAGGGGAGGGGCTGGATTCCCCCCTCCCCGCTCCGATCCGCTAGCGCTGACTGGCGGAACGGACAGGGAGGGGGCGGGTACAGCTGGCTCTGCCTCTAGATAGGCAGTGCCAGCTGTCAGTCACGCAGCTGGGCGGATCCCGGCACAATTGTTGGGATCCGCTTCAGCTGCGGCGTCTCAGTATACCGCGAGCAGCTGCTGGCGGTATACTGCGGCATCTCAGTATACCGCAAGAAATATGGGGAAAAGACTTAACCCCATAGTTCTCCTTTAACATTTTCTATTAACAAAAAGGTGTCACGGGTCAGGAGGTAAAGCAGTGCAGCAAACACTTCCATTTGACCCCAACAAGTTCCCCCTGGGAGATTCCAAGTTGTTCTGAGGTCTAGTTTACACCAGGACATCCCAAAAAATTAAGTTACTAGGAACAGCTCCACCAGAAGCCTTCCAAAGGACCTCTGCTCAGAAGTGCTAAGAAACTCCTAAAGCCAGAGACAACCAGACCACTAGCCTTTTCAGTAGGATGCAGTAGTAGACTATATTTTCGTACATATTTATTTTAATTCAATCCAGCCTGGAACACTAAAAGAAGGTTTATAGAAGAAAAAAATTTGATGACACATACTAATGATTTGTTAAGAGTGTGTTGAAAATAACCTCTGGGAGATTAAAGTCTTCCCTGGAGTCACTAACCTGTAATATATTAAAACCTAGCTGCTGGTGGCCCACATTGTATCTAATTCATTATATGATTGGTCAATATGATTAATAAAAAAGGAGAAAAACATTGTGTGGAAGAACTCTGCCTCTACCCACGAAAGACGGCCCCATTCTATCTTTTCACTGAATTATCAAATAATATTTTAAACCAGCCAACTTTAACAGCCAGAGTTGACTGTGCCACCATTAATCATAATGCTGAATCTAACTCATCATGGCCTGGTAACTCCAATTTACAGGTCGATAAGTCTTGACTAAGCCCCTTTCTACTTTGTCAGCAGATCTACAAACTGCTGCAGGTCAATTTATAATTTATCTACAGCAGTTTTTTTGTTTGTTGTGGAACGTAAATAAGTATTGTTCACTGTGTACAGGCGCAGTTAACTGGAAGTTCTGATGAATTAAAATGACAGTAAAAAGAAACCGGTCAGCTTAAAACTGTGTTCTGTAACACACTTGGGAAACATATACATTTAAAACACAAGTGCAGTCAGATATAAAATACCTCAAACAAACCCAGGTATGTATTCATCTAAAGCCCTAAAGCCAATACTTTTTTTTTTTTAAAGGGTCCAACAGGAAGTCATGTTATTGAAAGCTGAATTCCAGCCAGATATAAAAGACACAAATTCATACAGCACTGTATTCACTAATATATAATCAACTGCATTGTTTTAAATACAAGCACAGTAAGTAACTGAATCGGTATCATCCTTCTGCAGTGCCCCGTACAGCATAGTGCAGACTGGGAGAGGGACGGGCAGTACAAGAAGCCAATCAGTGCAACGCATCCGGTGAGCGTGTAGACAATTTGGCTCGAAGGGTGTCTAGGAATGGTCGGTTGTCCAAGTTCGGGGAGTAGATTTTCCATAGGTCAATCGCGTGGGTGCCAATCTGAATGGACAAAAGGGACCACCTCCCAGCGGTTTGGTCGAATTGATGATGGATAACTTTGTGAGGCAAGGATTTGTGTAGGAGAGTAATTACTCCCGCGGATCGACCAGCAGCAGGGGATCCCAGGGCCGTACCCACCCAAGACTGCCGCATACGCTGGATGTCTTCCGCCTTTAGGTGCGTTTCCTGTAGGAATACAATATCCGCTTTCAGTTTCTTGAGGTGTCTTACAATTTGTCTCCTTTTGTTTGGTGAACGCAGTCCCTTAACGTTCCACGTTATTATTTTCAGGGGGGGTCCCATGAAGGCAGGGGGTGCATATGTAATAGGGAGAGCAAGGTGCAAGTTAAGGCGAAGTAGTCATCTTCGGACGTCCCAGTGCTTCCGAAGAGACCGTGTGGACCATAGTCAGACACGAAGGCCCCCGGGCTGCGATCCGCCATGGGAGGCATGACATCTAAGTATTTGTAGATTGGGGCCGCTGCACCTTGTAGTGGTACAGCCAGGGCAAGGATTGATTGTGGCTGCTCGTGGGCAAAAACAGAATAAAGACAACAACAAAAAAAACGTAAAAAAATCAAAGAGAGATCCACTCGTGAGGACATCCTTTTTTCCCGAATGCGGGCAACTGTGTTCAAACTTTATGTGGAGACCAGCCGGTGTCCACAGTGCAAAGTCCGTGTGACAGAGAACACTCAACATAAGCATTCCCCCCGTCCCGTCACGTCAGAAAACATCAGTGCATCAAGAGAATGTTGGAGGACTGTCTTAGTTTGGTCTGACCTCATGAGCACCATAGGTAGGTCACAGGTCAGAGGCTCCATCATCACCAATGAAGAAGTGGCAGATCGGGATCTGCTGATATAAATGCATCTGCAGCAGTTCCGTGAAATCAGGCTTTCTTTTTCCTGGGAGGGCTTTTAATCGGGGAGGCCAAAGGTTGATTCTCCCTGGACTCAAGGAATCTCATCGCTTGGGGGGCCGAGGTAAAGCGCCATTCTTTCCCATCTTCAGTGGAAAAGCGTAGGGTCGCTGGGTATTGGAGGGCGAATCTGATGCGCCTGTGCACCAAGATCTGGCACACCTCGTGGAACGATTTCCTTAATTTAGTAGTTTCAGCAGAGTAGTCAGCGAACAATAGTAGTTTAAGGCCATTGACCACAAGATTGCGTTGTGCACGGTACAAATTGAAGATAGTTTGCTTGTCATGATAGTCTAAGTATCTGACTAACACTGGCCGCGGCTTGTTGTCATCTTTGGGTGGGCCTAGTCTATGCGCCCTTTCCACGGAGCATATGTCAGGCTGGCCAAGTGCTTTAGGGATGAGTGTAGAGCAGAATGAGCGGAGTTCCTCCGGCTTAACTGACTCCGGGACCCCAATGACCCTCAGGTTGTTCCGTCTAGAGCGATTTTCCAGGTCATCAACCTTTTCCATCATTGCCTGCATCTGCTTGGAAACTGTAGTATATGAGCGCTGTGCTGCTGCAGCGTCGTCCTCTAAATCTCCCACCCTCTGTTCCACAGCGTTCAGCCTCTGCGACTGCGCTTCAATTGTGGCAGTTATCTTACCCATATGGATATGTAGCGTGTCTGCTATTATAGCAGATATGTCTGCTTTCAGATGTTGAGACACTGCAGAGGCCAGGGCTGAGTAGTCGATGGGGGAGGTAGGGAGAGTGGATGGCTGTGCCTCACTCACCACGTCTCCACGAGGCGGTTCCAGCTGCATCTCCTCTGACGCCATGTTGGGATTGGCAGGCTCATCAGCCGCCGGGTCTAAGAGGGCTCTCCTCGCCCTCTGCGGGCGTTCCACAAATTTGTCCATGGTGAGTAGACGTTCCGGTACTCGAGGGGCCGAAATTTCGGTCTCGGTGCGTCGAGGGAGTCAGTCGTTGAAGCGGTGACGGGACGAGGGACGGAGAGGAGCCGCTACAGCATCGGGCGCCGGAACCGGAAGTCGCTGTTCATTTTTAATTGTACTCTTGTACGCCCCCTTGGAGGGCTATACTTGTATTGCATTTGTTGATGTGTTATATACCAATAAAAATTATTTGCTAAAAAAAAAAAGAAGCCAATCAGTTATGATGGAGTGCTGTTCTGCTAACTAGGAATGTGCTGATAGAAGTAGATAGCAGAGTGACAGACAGAAGAAGCAGCAAGCTAATGAGCTCACCTATCACTGTCCAGCACTTGTGGAACTACCAGGGTCACAGCGGTCGCATGTGCAACCACGTCCTAGCGTTCCACCGCTTGGGGGATTCCAGAAAGGAAGAAGAGAACATAGCCCCAGTAACCACTGAGGCACTGTGGCAAGGGTGGGGAGGGGGGCTTCATGGTTTCCTGCAACGGGGCCCTGAGGTTTACAGTTACCGCTCTGCTGTCCACTCACAGGCTGTGAAAGGGACAAGACCTGTAAATGTTGATTAACTGCAGAAGAGGAAAATCAAGTCTTCTGCCCTGCCAGACAGGGCTGTGCTATGTGACAATCTTAGGACTGGATGGACAACAATACAAATAAAACACCTCAAATAAATGCATCTGCTTGGCATATTTAGCTGTTTGCCTGGAGTCCAGCTTTAATAAAATATAGTTCAATGGAGTAAGTATAAATCTTCTTATTGTACATAAACTTGGGATTCTTGGGACAGGTTCAAGATAGGAGCTGAATACCAATGCACTTACTGTATATTATTATTATTAGTAGTAGTAGTATTATTATGATTGTGATGATGATTATTATTATTATTATACAGGATTTATATAGCACCAAAAGTTTGTGCAGCTCTTTACAATATAAGAAAAACATTACAATGACAATACAATTCAAAACAAAATGGTAAGGAGGGCCCTGCCCCAAAGGCTTACAATCTAAAAGTATATGCTCCTTTCATAATTGTATCTTCATTTCACCCCCCATGAAGATTTTAGTTTTTAAATGATGTAACAAAAACAAAAAACCTGTCATTGCCATACAACCAAACAAGGTGATTTGAGAAGTTTACAGTGTAAGTAGAGGTATAGTTACACCCATGTTTACTGAATACAAGCTTATAGTAGATATGCCATGCATGAGAAATATAAAGATCAGATAAAGAGCTGGATTTGGTACCATGTTTATACAAGAAATAAATATGTGAATACAATCAATCTTCAAAAGAAGTAGGATTATGATTTTATTAGCGGTGTGACTTCATCCGGAAGGGAGAGGGGTGTAAAAAAACCATTAACTTCGGAAGAAAGATTTCACCGGATCTCAAAACTACTACAAGAAGCCCAATGGTGATTCCACTCACTAGTCCAACTATATCTGAAAAATACATGTTGGGTGGAATCACCCACATTTCAAGCTGCAATATTAACAATAGAAACCATACTACACTGTACTTCACAACTGGCTAATGTGTTGCTATTTCCCTAAGATGCCTTTATACAATAGATGTTCTTTCAGATATGACTCACAGCTTGATTTTTCACCATCTATACAGGGAAATTAGGTTCGTAGTTGAACTTTTAGCTGTCAAGCTTTGTCATCAATACACATTTATATAAGTTCTCTACAGAATGAATTTAATTCAATTACCTTTTTTTTCTCTCATTGATACACTCCATGTTCCACTTAGAATAAAATGATGCATTTACAGCGACAGACTAAATGTTCCTCAAAGAAAGTTGAGTCTTATGAAAGTGCAAGTTCTACCATTGTATTCAGCTTCGGGGACAGGCCAGTCCAGTAATGTCCTACTGCTATAGAAATCAAATATATGCTTTAAAGCTGAACTCCAGGCAATTCTAAAATACATAAATTAATGCAGTTCTCTATCCACTGATACATAATGAAATATATTATTTTAAAGCAGAACTCCTTTGGCTCTTCAATAATGTTTAGCATTTGCTCATTTTTTTGTATGACATCTCAATGTTTGCAAATAAACACTGAATACAAGGTACAGTCACTACAATCAGACTGTGGCGTGCATGGCCAGTTTTAATCTGGTAAGGGCCTAACCTCTTACTACACTGAGGAATTCAATGGAGCATTTAAAGTCTATGTATAGCTATTTTTTCCTTTTGCATAGAGTAGGGAGAGGTTAACCCCCCCATGTTATTGTTTGCAGTCTGTGTCCCACTATGGAGATTTACCTTTGCTTCCTGTTCCAAAGATACAAAGGAAAATAAGGAGGACATGGGGACATTTGTCCTCATTGATTATTAACCTCCACCATTTGCTCTGATTTTCCATCACTTCTTGCTTCTGTAACAGTGATAACCAGAACAATAAAGGGATGAACCTTCCCAGCATGGACACATGCTATCCAAAACAAAAGTAATTAAAAAATTTAGCTAATTTAGCTTTAACATAACCCGTAATATAATCAAGTCTAACCGAATCTAATACAGCTGCATTAGACATGAGGAGGCCGAGGAACATTCAACTGCCACAGAAGAGGGGAGAGAGGTGAACGGTTGCAACTGCAGGACCGAGAATCAGGTGAATATATTTTCTTTATTTAAGCTCCTAATCCAAAATAAGCAGTTAACCCTTGCAGTACAGGGTTAACTGCAAGGGTTCATTTTTAGATTGCCTGGAGTTTTTCTTTTAATTTAAAAATCAGGGACACTTCAATGCAAAAGAAGAACAAATGACGGCTCCCAGAGGTTGAATGACTGCCTCAATCTGATGAAACCATTGCTTGGTATCTTGTGACTACATTATTCCCTTTCCAGCCGTCATTGAGGAAATGGCACCACACATAACTGTTATAGATAAGATGACATCTCTATTCTAACCACATAAAGTGAACAAAAAATGGATTTTGCTATAAATGTAACACCAGTTGTACAACGGGTGAAGGAGGTACATTTCAAAGTGATCTTTAACTTGACTGGAACACTATAATGTCCCTCCAAAGACTACTGTCGCGAATTGCATCAGTTCCAGACCATAAACCAGAAGAATGATAAAATTTTAAAAAAGTGTTACCTCATTTGTCAGAACACACTTTTTGGCCCAGAGAGTTATTTTCAATTGCAAGGGATAGTGTTATATTTGTGTGACTATATTAATGTCAAAACAGAAGTGTATGGGGGAAATTCAAGGACACACAGCATTGTAGATTGCACAGGACAAAAGGGTGGATTGCATTTATACCACAGACATCTAATCTAAAACAATTTCAGAACTGGGGAACTGCACAGATTTATTGATGTAATAAAACAAGTAGTGTTAATCTATTTGTAAATGCTCGTATATATTTTTAAACAAGGAGAAAAACCAGAGGTTACAATTTCACAACTGAGTCTACTTCCAAGGCGACTGACATTTTTAAAAATGATTCCTACAAAATCCGTACATGTAAAAATATGGCAGAGAAAATTACATACCTCATGTATGTACCTAACCAAAAATTGTAAGGCTTATTAAACCCTCAATTATGTAAAAAAAAAAGCTTTGAAAAGGGTAAATACTTACATGTGTCCCCGCGCGCTCCCGTCCGAAAATGTGAAAATTCTCGCATCTTGGGGCGGGCGCATGGGCAGTTCACATTTTCGGCCTGGACGCGAGGAGAGACACAAGGTAAGTCTATGAACGCGTTCACCCGCATGCAGACAGCATGGGACAGGAAATGCCAGCAAGCTCAGAGTAGTCAGCGCTGGATCGGAGACCCGCCGAAGCGCTGGAGGGACAGATGAAAAGGACAGGAAAGAAGAAGATGATCGGATTAAGAAACACCCTTTGAGGTAAGTGCTTTAATTAACATTGGGGGAGGGGAAATATTTTGGACTTGAATGTCACTTTAAGTGGAACTCCATTCTTTGTTTTCTTGTTTTGTTTTAGACTGAAGTGTTGATTTACTAAGGGAATAGAGGCGGTCTAGTGCATTTTCAATTAGCTTAGTACAGGAGCTGAGACTGTGCTCACTCTCAATACCCAATCATGTGCAAGGAAAATGAAAAAAAAAAACAGAATGTTTGCTCGCAAATGATAGGATGATTAAAATGACACTAAACACATTCAAGTACCCTAACTGTTAACAAAAATGTATCTTATTTGTGTATCACTCTGTCCTTCCTTCGTGAGGGTGGCTACTTTTGTTCCCCATGTTCCCTGTGTGTGTTGTAAAGTAGTCACCGTTTCAAGCTTGCTCCTGTAATGGACTACAATCTCAGTACTAATTAGTAAACTAAAGATGAGATTGTAGTCTATCATGGGAGTGCGCTTGGTGCGGTGACTACTTTACAACACACACAGGGACCATGGAGAACAAAAGTAGCCCCTCTCCAGAAGGAAGGACAGTGTCAGCACCAATTCAGAGATGATTTGAGGATCTATAATCGAATGATACACAAATCAGATAGATTTTTAGAAATACAGGGTAAATCTTCCAATGGGGGCACTTTTTCCAGTTACAATTAAGAGGGGAGTTCCCTCAATTAAGAGAAACTTTTTCCTCACTTCCTGTTGTGTCTACACAACAGGAACTGTAGGGAAATCTCCCCAAAGTAATACAGATGGGAAAAAAATCTGGAAGGGGTTTAAAGCCCATTCCCACCTTTGTAAGTGATTAACATTTATTGTGGTAATGTAGAAGTACAGTGATGACTCACATTGGTGGCTTTCCTAAATTTTATGGACTTTAAAGAAGGCCTAAGTCCTACAAATTGAGCATTTTCATCACAGAAAACTCAATCTGACACTGGGGTTGGATTGTAAAACAGCTGACCCCCTCTCTGTGAGTCAATGTAACAAGAGCAGTGCACACCAGCTCTGCACTTCCAGGTCACAATACACTGTCCGAGGGGGTTGGGGTTGCCACTATGAATACTAATGAATAGTGGGAGAGAGCTCAGAGAGAGAGAGAGAGAGAGAGAGTTTTAATTTACACAGACTGCTTGTAGAGCACTAAGGCAGCCATTTCAAAAGGAGCCATGAGGAGATGAAGAGGACAATATTCCATATACTTATATATAGTTTATATAGAGCAACTGCTTTTTCTAATTCATGTACACTTGGTGTACATTGCTGGCATATTTATTTATTTTTTAATACCTCCACAAAGGTGGAAATGGGCTTTAAGCCATTTCCTACTCTATTTAGAATGATTAAAACAATAAGTTTACAGTCTGACTCAGCATCTATAAAAGAATATAAATGTGGTATTTGCAAGAAGAAACAAATAAAACATGTATGAATAGATAAAATACCTGTTACAAGCTACCTGAAAAAGTGTTGATTTGTATTTAATCACTCAAATGTTTGCTTTGACATATTCCAAATCTCCTGATTGTCTACCACAATCACTGAAGTGTATAGCACCCATGGTGGCTTGTATAGCAAAGCAGGAGTTTGTTCTTCTACATCTGTGTCCAATTTGGCTCCATATAAAACTATGAGATTCCGTAAATACGTTTGTAAATTAGATTTAACTGTTCAGTAAAGCAGCATCATAGATCATTTTCTAACTAATGTAAAAAACTAAATAATAAGCAGCAACATATGAAAATGATATAAAACACCAGAACCATCGATTGAGTTTCCTGTGACGCTGAATTAAAAAATATTGTGGGGCCTACAACAATGATCACGCAAGAAGGATTTAAAGGGGTTGCACAGCCAATCAAACAGACAATAAATAAGGAAAATGCACACTGATAAAATGCTAAAAGGGAAGGTTGTAGCTGTAACAGTGTGTCTTTGCTGTTTCTTTCAAACCCCATTGTGTTTATTTCTTAGACCAGTCTGCAGCAATGATATGCAACTATTCAACCTTTGGGGAAAAGGTGTTCAGTTACCAAGTAGAAAAAAATTGGCAGCTGGATCCAATTTAAAGCCTAACTCGTTCGCTAAATATAAACAACACCCCCACCCCAAGCTGATATAGAATGTAATGCTTGTTTGGTCTATGGGACAAAACATATTACTTATCTTAAATCCAGGGTCCTGTGGTCTTTCTCCACACGAGTTCCAATTGTGATGACTAGTCCCCCAAAGTCACTCTTCTTGCCAGTCTATGACTGGTCTTGTTACAGCCCCTAACACCAACGCCATCATGTGCTGATCTTACGTTGTAGGTGATGATGATGTAGAAGTGTCCTCCCTTCCACACACACATTCTAGCGCTAGCAGAACTGGAGAACCGACTGACGTGGAACCACAAAAGGGAACTTAATAATCTGTTATCTCCAGGCAAGACCCTAGACCAGCATTTTCCAAACTTTTCTCAGTCATGGCACCCTTTAAAGGTATGCAAAATCTTGAGGCTCCCCAGTTTAAAATGTAATGGGTTTTAAGGGGGGGATCCCATGCAAAACCACAAAAAAAGTAAGTTCCCTCACACTGAAGACCACATTTAAAAAGAGGAGCCCCCTGTCAATCAGAGCCCCCTGTCAATCAGAGCCCCCACTTTCACATCAGCATACCCCTTCACAGTAGCTGCCCCCTCCTTTTACATCTGATACCCCCTCTCACAATGAGAGCTCCCTTTCACATCAGAAAAATTTCAAGGCACCACTGAGGAAGCTAGAAGGCACTGCACCCACGGCACCCTGGTTGAGAAAGGCTGTCTTAGACAATGCCCTAGACAAGGCAAGCATTACATATTTCATCAGCCTGGGGGGGTATTTTAAAAATGCCCAGAATTTTAACAATAAAGGGAATATATAGTAATTCTATATATGTTTGGCATTATTTATTTATTTGTTATAGTTAGAAATAATAGAAAATTACTTTTGGAGATATTTTTCTATTTTAGTCACATAATAGTGATATTATGTAATCTTTTATTTAATTACCAGATGGAGCGCAAGGATCCTTTTCACGTATGAAGTGATATTGTTCTCAGCTGTATTGAAATAAGCTCTTTGTTTACAGAACCGCAAGTGACTCTGTCACTATAATAAATGTCTAAAATAAAAGGTCACCTGCAAAGAAGATGATTAAAACTAAAAAAAAATAATAGAATGATTATAACACAACCTCCACTGAATAAAACATCTACTATGTTCTAATGTATATTGGCCCTAACAGTTGCAGTGGTGCAAGCAGTTTCAGAGATCCCGTGTGGCAAACTCTCATGTCATTACTGGAATGGCTGACTCATGAAAAAATATGAAAGCTGGCATCCCCTGCTTCCCAGGCTACACTAATAGGCTTGGTCTGTGACACCATCAGGAAAGACCTGGGTATAGAGATGCTAGAGACACTATACATCATTTTCACCCTTCTTCTCTCTTGGAATTGCTGTGACACTCTTCAACCAATAACTAATATTTGTGTTGGTTGGTTTATTTGCATTTTATCGATTTATTTATTCATTACAGGTTTTTATATAGCTGACAATTTCAGCAGCACTTTACATACTTTACATCAGTCCCTGCCCTCAAGGAGCTTACAATCGAAGGCCCCTATCTCACATACATACAGGGGCCAATTTAGAGAGGAGCCAATTAGCCTTCCAGCATGTCTTTGTAGTGTGAGAGGAAACCAGAGCACCTGGAGGAAACCCACACAAGCACAGGGAGTGCATGCAACCTCTGTGCAGGAACTTGGAAGGTAATTAGCAGACATAAAAAGTTGATGCCACAAAATATATGTTCATATATAAAGCATGGTAAAACCAATGTATATTGGATTTTGGCAGAATATGGAGTTCTTCTTAAACCCTTTCTAATAATACTATAATATTTCATGGTAGTCTTTGTAATAATTAAAATTGTACTCTTCTTCCCAAACCGCTGATTAGTAAATCTCTGGGAGTTTGCAATGGGTTTGCAGGGGGCAAGGTTCAAATCCCAGAGCAATCTCCTGGTGACCTTAAACATGACACTTTGTCACAGACAGAGAAAAAGAAAATTGGGCAGGCCTTAAAACAAATATGTCAATACAGAAATGTGTGTATGTACACATTTGTTTTAAAGTGCTATTAAAAAAATGCACATTTAAAAAGGAAATAAATATACATTTGATGAACAAGTATGGGGTTTTTTTTGTCTGGCCTTCTCTTTCATCAGAAGGTGGACCTAATATACAGTATGTAACATCAGCTCTTGAGTCACCTTGCGAACATGTAACAAGCATCCCTCAGATTTAATTATTAGTTTCTGACAAGACAACATAATAGGACTCAGGCTAACCCAAACCAAACTCCCCAGTGGCATGTTCAATTACTCTGGATGTTCTTTCACACTAGAGGTCTGAAAGGTTGCTAATTTAACAATGTCAAAAAAACAAACACAGGTATCTACAACACTTTAACCCTTGACCCCCTCATTGTGAAATAAAGAAAGATGTTTTTCTTTTTTTACTTGATGTAACAGAGCATTACTGAGAAGTCACATCCAATAAAAACAGCCAGCACACAATCCTATGACATCTCTGAAAGCACATGTCCCAACTTATATTTGCTTTAACTTTTAAAAAGGTCAAATAATAATAATAATAATTATAATAATAACGTTTCAAGAGTAATGCTAAAAAAAGAAGGAAAGAGTAAAAACAGCTTAAAATGAAATTTCTCAGAACAAATTATTTTAGTTTTAAGTTTTCTCTTTATTATTTTTAAACTGATATCAGATAGTTCCTATGTAATGACAACAGTTCTCAACCTTTCATCTAACTCCAACCTAACACTACACATACAAAAAAAAAAAAAACTCCATCAGACATGGTGGGGAACAGGTCAAATGTTGTTCTGCTATCATTAATTTCTCACAAGATAAATATTCTTGATATAGAACAGAGATGGAAGCTACACTTTTAATTTACTAAGGTTAGTATTCCTAGACTTAAAGTATAACTCAAGCATGTACAAAAGTAACCCTTGCAATGGGGCTACCCGCACTGCAAGGGTTAAGTGCTAATTTTGGTCTAGGGTCTAAAATAAAGGAGATACATTCACCTGATACTCAGACTTGCGGCGGTGACCACTCACCTCCCTTACCCTCCACTCTGTCTGTGGAATATCCTTCGTCATCCTCACATCCAAATCAAGTCAATGGACGTGATGATGTCATGGATCCCTAGACCACTGGAGCCCAGGGGAGAAGGGGCTATGGAGACCAATCTAGCAGCCAGGTGGGACCAAAATGAGCACTTAACCCTCACAGTGCGGGGATACTTTTATAGCCTTTTTTTCATGCCCTGAGGTGTTCTTTAAAGGCCAAAACTAGACTTGCCAGACTCCCTCCTTACAACCCCACCACCACCACCATTAAAAAATATAATCACCTTTTGCCACGTATTTTCAGCAGCTGTGGAGGACAGTGCTGGAGATCAGGGTGGATATAGAATATAATCTACTTTTTGTTTTGTTTTCAGGGAATGCTGGGAGGGCCAGATTTGTTAAAGATGCCAAAACTAGAATCTAACTTTAAACTTCCTCTATGCAGTAAAATACCACAAAATGCACATTAAAGTACTGCATACAGTATGTAGGCAAAGCTGATTTTTACTTCTTGACACAACAAAAATAGATATTCTCTCTACAAAATGAGGGACATTTTCCACGTGAACAGATGTCACTGGAACAGGTGGACTCATATGCCATCACCTTTTGTTCTAGTGACAACTGTAAAATTTTGGATCACTTTTTGCCTCCGTGATAATGGACACGAGGACAAATAGAGAGGATGAATCTACCAATTAGGGACATGGACAGCGGTAAAATATTAACAAGCAATTCTTATATTTCCTTACTAAAAAAAAATGCTCTAACTATAAAACATTTTAACACAGAAAAATTAAATGCGATCTGTATTGTCCATAACCCTCCATATATAATAATAAAATTGTTCTGAATGCAAGCACCTTTATCATGATATATTCATTGACATTTAACATAGTTGGTGAATATGATGTTGGTGAATGTTTAAACCAGTGATTTTTTGGGTGAATGTTCACTGGACCCACAAAACATTTTTAGGTAAATGTTTATACATTATCACTCTTTATAGGAGAGCAAACAAATGGAGCCTTTGGAGAAAGAGATAAACTGCCTGTGCATGAGAAATAAAGCTTCAATAGCTAAATAATATTTTTATACAAAAAGGAAAAACAAAATATTTCACACCAATGGGATATTTATGTTTGTGAATTAAACATTTTGTCTGCAAAATCTTCCAAAAGGTAAAATAACAAACACACCGTAGTAAAATTGACCCGGATGTCTTTTATCTTTTTATCTTGATATAACAGGTTAGTGCACATTCCTTTCTAGAAATACTGTATGTACTGTATCTAATCATCTTTGGCTTACAAATATAAACAACCACGTATTCATTTTGATTACGTTTGGTTTATCCATTAGCATCATTTCAATATTTTAGCCCATTTTTAAGCTTATATATTTTGTATTCAATGTGGTTTTTTTTAGATTTGATATATGATTTTTTTTTTTCAAAATGGCAATATTTTATGAATTTTTATCTTTAAAATAGATCACTAAAATCTAAAGTATGCTTTATCTTGTACATGTGTTTCAAATGGTTGTTTGCAGTCTTTTCAAACCTGCAGCTTTTATTTTAAAAAATCATATTGATCCTGCCATGAAGGTTCTTATTCAGGCACTTCCTGTTATGGAATGAAAAATGGCTCCTAACTCTGCTGCTCCATTGTTAACTTTTTAAAAGTTCCCCTGGCACTGTAGTACACCTGACTGGAACCTTGTGCTTCTTGTCCTTTCCCCCCTCTGGGCTTTGCCGTACAAGAACTAAAAAGGCTGAAAAGTAAAATTCAGGGACTTAAACGGCTTGCATTAAGGTGTATTCATTATTAAAGCACTGCATTAATATGTGCCTTTATATTTGCCCGGGGTTCAGCATTAATATGCATTTTACATTAGAAATTCCTTATTTTTTTCCTTATTCCTTTATTTCTTTTCATTTTTGTAGGTTAACGCACCAAAAAAAAAAAAACATGCAATGCTCTGTTTGAAGTCAGAAAATCAGAAAGAAGTTGTAGAGCATGTCTATGAATTTATTGGATGGTGCAATTGTGATTTCTGCTTGTAAATGTGTTCTTAGGGAATCCATTTTGTTTGGTAATCAGAAAAGGCAGGTTATAAATGAAGATTAGGTTATTTCTTTCCCCTTAAAAAATGCTTTGACAAGTTCCATGTCTTGTTGGCAACACTATTTCGGTGAGTTATCACTATGAAGCACACACACAATATAATTAAGCAAGGCCATTTTTCACCAAGGAAACCTCTTAATGTGAGAAAGAGAGCATGATCTATCAAAGACAAAGGCGGCCGCGAAACACTGTGAAATACAGAATAAATGGAGTACCTTATTTAGCAGTGTGATGACTCTGCCCACCCTAATCATGGATCAAGCTACTCTCAACAGTTGAGCTTTTACTCTTATTTTCTGGATTGCTTTCAGAGTGCTCTAGATACCAAACAATTTAAATGGAGATTAAAAATATAATAATTATAATCAGTTAAAGTGACATTATACTCAGGAGTTAAATCTTCAAAATCCATTCAAGTATAGTAACTATTAACAAAAATGTATATTATGTGTGTATCACTTGTCTGTAGATCCTCAAATCATCTCTGAATTGGTGCTGACACTGTCCTTCCTTCTGGAGGGTGGCTACTTTTGTTCCTCATGGTCCCTCCTTACTGTCCTTACCCCGTACTGTCCAGCGCAGTCCTGCCCTATGCATTTTGAATTTCGCTCGCACTCATTCGCAAGCACTCATTCGCAAGCACCCACTGAGAAGCGCTATTTAGCACAGACCAATACAGTTTTGATTAGGGATGCACAGATACAGAGTACTTGTACTCGCCCAAATGCTCGATATCTTCTCCAATACCTGAACTTCTGATCAGAGGAAGACTTCCTCTGACCGGCAGTGCCGGAGGGAAACATGGAGCCAGCTTCCCGTGCAATCAGGAAGCGGGTCAGCGACTAATGACCCGTCTCCCAGTTTCCTGATTGGCCAGGAAGCCAGCTCCTTGCTGATTGGCTGGGAAGCGAGCTTCCCAGCCAATCAGCATCGAGCTGGCTTCCTGGCCAATCAGGTCATTACTCGCCGCCCGGTTTTCTGATTGGCCAGGAAGCTGGCTCGATGCTGATTGGCCGGGAAACCGGCTTCCAAGCCATTCACAATCAAGCCGGCCAAACATGGAGTCGGCTTCCCTGGCAGTCAGGAAGCCGGGTAGCATCTCATTACCAGCTGCCCGGCTTCCTGATTGCCGGGAAGCCTGCTCCATGCAAACGGAAGCACCGATACTTGGTGAGTACCGAAAGCAAAATATCGGTACTGTATACCCAAAAACCGGTATTGGTGCCTCCCTAGTTTTAATTAAAACTAGTAATTTTTTTATTGGGACAAGTAGATTGTTATGAAGGACAAGTAGATTTGGCCCCCGCTTTAGCCCTTGGACAAGTAGTTTTTTCAAAAATATGCACACCCCTGAGGAACCATGGAGAACAAAAGTAGACACCCTTCAGAAGGAAGGACAGTGTCCGCACCAATTCAGAGATGATTTGAGGATGTAGGCTGGGTTCACACCTGGGCTTACAGAAAATGCGCGTTTGCCGCGCGTTTGTACAGCGATTTGTGGTAAAACGACAAACGCGCATTTACGAGAGCTATCCGGCTGTATCCTGATGGATACGCATGGAAAATACGCCCCAAAGAAGCTCCTGTACTTCTTTGGGCGTAGTGCGTTTTTCATCACGTTCCTACGCGCTGAAATACGCCCAGGTGGGAACCATGCCCATAGGCAATTATTGGTTTTCACATGTTGAGCGTTTTACAGCGCGCAGGTACACGCTGTAAAACGCACAGGTGTGAACCAGGCCTTACAGCCGAGTGATACACAAATAAGATACATTTTTATTAATAGCTAAGGTACTTGAATACATTTTTAAGCTTTGACTCTTTCAGTTTTGTGTCACTTTAACTATGAACCCCAAAGACAAACAATAATTGTATTTCAATTTTTGTTTTAACATTCCTTAAGGCAGAAAAAAAAGAGTAGCACAAGAACTTATTAAAACAAATCTCTCAAGCCTAATATTCTCACAAAAATCCCCTTTAAGTTAACCTTTATTAATTATGTATAACAATGCTGCTGCTGACTGCTTGCAAAGATTTTTTATTTTTTTATTATTCATTTCATTTTAAAAAAAAAATCCAAGTGGCAGTGCATCAAAACGACATTATTCTTGCTAATAAGATCCTTTGTTTGTTTCCTGAAGTAGTTTAAAAATATTTTTTCCCCACACATATTTTAAGCGTGTAGTTTGTGGCAAATTAACGCTTGTTAAGGAAAACTATAAACATTAATTTACCTTGAAAACTGTGAAATGCAAATATTATCTTATGGTTTATACTGATGCTTCTGATTCAAAACTGAAAATATTAAATTACTGATACAAAACATGTCATGTCTTTTATTCTATTCAAAATGCAATTTTGTTAAAAACTGCATCTGCATAAAATTTATCTAAATAACATTGTCATCTGCCAATCATACAAGTTAGCTAGCAATTTATAGACAGGCTGCCTGCTTTAATTCTTAATTGTCAAGAAACCACGATTCTGTTAACTAAACACCTCTTCACACCTATAAGTGAAACGGCAACAAAGAAAAACACCTTTATAGATAAACTGTAATGGTGGATGGGGAGTGCCATAAAAAAAATATTCAACCAAAGTTTTGGGTTCTACCCCTTCTTTAGGGAAAAATGAGTGCACCATTTTTGTGAGATGGGCATGGGATCTATTGGGCTGTGTGGAGCCACTGCTTGATTTTTTAGGTTGCCAAAAAGAAGGGGTTGAATTTCTGGTATACCTTGGCTGGAATACCTTGACTGTATTTGTATGCCCAATAAGTTTATGAATTTTTAATAGGGCTGGTAATGATTAAAATGTTTGTGTTCGATTAATTGAACAAAATTTTAAACAATTAATCGATTAATTATAACGCACATACAGATCCAACTACATTGGCCTATACACATACAGCACAGCAATGAAGTAATAAAATGAACTAGGATCACACTAATCCAGCACGTTATTAATCTCACGTGCCCCACTCAATATGGCTGCCGCTTGAGTGGGGCAACTCAGAATAATACGTGCTGGATTAGTGTGATCCTAGTTCATTTTATTACTTCATTGTGCTGTATGTGTATATGCCAATGCCTTGGCTGGCGCTCGTGTAGAAAGTTTCTTGGGCAAACTCACCGGCCCAAGTGGCTCAGTTGGCTAACGAAGGGAAGGGGACATCGACGTCACCGGATCTCTCGACGAGACTCCCGGAAGCCGGTGGAGAGGTGAGTGGTTTCATTAGCGATCAAAATAATTTTAATCAATCAAAAAGTTGAATCAAAAATGAATCTTTAATTTCCACAGCCCTCATTTTTAACAATTGAAAGTTTTCAGACTACACTTTACAACACTCCTCATACACCATTAAAGTGATTACACTTTTGAAGGACCAACTGCTGGATAGTACTTCCATGAGTTGAGAACAAGACTCGTAGGCAGTACAGTAGCTTAGTAGTTAGGACTCCTACCTTGCAGTATTGGGATCTTTGGTTCATATTCCAATCAGGACAGCAACTGGAGTGTGCTTGCGTGCCACATATACATACTGGTAGGTAAATTAGCTCTAGTATGTGTATGTATGCATGTGAGGGATCTTAGATTATAAGCTTATTGAAGGAAGGAACTGATGTGACAACATCTAACTGGTGTGCAATATGTAAAATGTTGCTTAAATTGTCTGTGTTATATAAATAGTTGTAATAAATAATACTTCCTTCCATATCGATGCTTTCCAGTGACTAATGAGATAAACTTATCCATCTGCTGCTTCTTCTTACTCTGTCCAGCCACAGAGTAGAGGTGTGAAGGTAAAACAGCTCCCCTTTATCTATATGTTTAGCTGTTTTGACATCACATTCATATATTTAAAAAGATTTTTAAGGTAAAAACTCCAATAATAACTCAAAACATATTATACTTTCCTGGGGAATGTAGATTGAAATAGGTAATATTCCTAACTTTTTGTCACTCTTATCCCTGCTTCAGTATCTCGTGATTCTCAGACAACAAAATAAATGTGTCTAAAAAAGAAGAAAAAGTCATCCTAAATTATTGGCCAAGATCAAGAACATTAAAAACTAAGTCAGCAATGGCAGCTTTAATTTTTCCAACCTTAGATTGCTTTTACTGCTGTTTGTTATATATGAGCTTCTTTTTTTGGACGGCATATTGCTGGGTCAAGTTGCCCACATGTTTCTTTAATTACTAATTAGATGACATTGGTGATATTTTGATACAGCATAGTCAAAAATAACTGGACAATTTGGTCTACATCATGAACAAGTAGATGGCATGTTTGGGGATTAGATATCTTGGAAAACTGGACATTATGGCAGGATGCATTGACAGTGAAAAAATCATCCAAGTGAGAGATCCACTTACACCGGCTTGTTCACACTTAATGCACTTTGGCTATACATGCAGGATCAAACGCTTTACCACAGCATACTACAGCACAAGGTGTATATGCGTTGCCATGAATTATGAATGGCTCCCCAATATACATACAGTACATAACGAACCTTTGCTGAAGCACACTGCAGAACATTACAACGAATACTGCCCATGTGGTTTTCTGCTGGATTGGGGTTGTGCTGCACGTCTCAGCACATAAGGCACATTTGTGACACGTGTTCCTGCAGCAGAGTTGCACAATCCCACTTTTTCACTACCATGGCATTAGCAAGGGAGTGAAATCTCGTCGCTATGGCCATCGAGGGAGTGACTCCATAGGAACAGGTATGGGGCCAATAGGCGAGTTGGGTCACCCAGCAAACATCACACTTACTTTTTATTCTTAAACAAAGTGTACAGGTTCATTTTCACTATATCACAAAAATAGTATTATTGTTTATTTAAACTTTTTTTTACTATTACTAAAGCCCTAAAATGTTTGTTTAAAAAAAAAAAATTACAGACAACTTAAAAAAAAAAGTTGTGCAGCTAAATAAATCCCTTTGTGTTTATTGTCTGTTATTCTTTTAATTGGCTGGGATCTACATGAAAGCTGATGGATATCCCAAGGCAAACAGATTAAAATGAATCCAACCAGTTTCTGCAATTAGGACCAAGGCTCATTGTAAAACGAAGGAGAAAAAAAGCCATAATGCCTAAGTGTTTCCATAAAACAATCAGATTATTTGTCATTAGAAGAACTATTGTGCTTGCATTGACTGATACCATAAAAAAAAATATATTTTTGATCTGATATTTGAAATGCACAAACCAAACTCGTCGTTGGAAGTTTCTCCCAGTGTAGGTGTTAAAACTGTTTTGTTTTTTCCTGTTGTTAAATACTAGTTGTAGGGATTGATTTTGCCATGAAATTACCGAATTTGGTCTAATTAGTCTCTAATTTTGCTTTGTAGCACTTCTTGAGTAAAATTTTCTTAAAGGAGAACTATGAGGTGAGTGCTTTTCACTCATCTCATAGTTCTAGCCAACCTGTGAGAATGAGGCTGTCACAGGTTGGCTCAGTAGATCGGGAAGTGAGCGAACACATACCAGCGTTCGCTCACTTCTCGATCCTGTCACGGCTCTCTGCTCTCTGACAGGGGAGGGGCTGGATCCCCCCCTCCCCGCTCCGATAGATAGGCAGAGCCAGCTGTCACTCACGCAGCTGGGTGGATCCAGACATAATTGTCTGGATCCGCTTCAGCTGCGGTGTCTCAGTATACTGAGCTTAGGGTGACAGGAGGACGCTAGTTTGTGTCCTCCTGTTACCCTAAGGAGAACTATGGGGAAAAGCCCTAACCCCATAGTTCTCCTTTAAGAAAAAGAGCTAACTACCTCAACCCAACTAGCAAAGGACAGAAGCCACCACTCAAAAATCAGTATCAGTATCTTCCTGCTCTAATCAACAAATTGGCGCTTTCAGTGTCAGCCAAGAGTGAGAGCTACCAGCCATGCAAAGTGTTCACTGGTGACTCTCAAAGGGAGCATATTTATTAATGTACCCTAAGTATGAGGCATCATGCTAGAGGGCATTAATATACAGAGTGCAGGCAGGACTTACTCATTCTTGCTCCTCTGATATCTTCACTATGCTGCCTATTGGTAGCCATCCAACCACCTTTGCAACAGTCTAAAGGCTGGGCTCGCCTTTCCATAGGGAAATGTGAAAACATTTCTATCCATTTCTATGGGGAGGCATTATATTGTGCATCCCAACTGTGAGCATCCTCTCTGTAAGAAGAAGTCCTGCTAAAACTTTTAGAAGCAACAGCTGTACAGCTCGCAGTATGTGGCATACTGAACATCTCAGAGAAGTGGTAATAAATACATACAAGACTTTGAATGGTAGCTGGGGAAGGGAGGTTGGAAGGTTAATTAGAGGATAACTGTACTTAAAATACAGAACAATATTTGCTAGTGGTTGTATTCATTTGTGCCACATGTGGTATGAAGGAGCAGCAGCAGGACCCTGGAAATTATATGCCCACTGTCTTCATTGGTTCCAGCTGCATAGCTCAGAGGTTCTGGGCTCTCCTTCACCTCCCTCTGTGTACATCAACAGTCAGCTTTCTGTAGGTGCAGCGGATAATACTGTATAGATCGAGGATAACTTCTCCCAGTCCCACCCTGTATCTTCCCTTCTGTGATGTCACCTCCTTCATTTCAATTCTACCCACTAGCAGGTGGGAAGAGGCAAAGAAGTGCTAGGCTAGATGGTGGGTAGCAGTTTAAGAATGAAATACAAGGTAGAAGACAAAATAAATTAATTGGTTCAAAGGTTGGGACGTGAAAGGGAATATTTATACATAATTATACGGGTGCTATTCAAAATACTATTATTATTCTTTAAGAATCCAAAAATTTAAGTGATTCCAAAAATCAAAAAATGGATTGAATTACATTGCTATATAACCAGAAAGTTAAATAAGGTCTAGCTGAATGGCATAGGGAAAGTAAATTTAGCATGGCACCCAATTCCGGTACACACCATCACCACATAAAGCTCTTCAATAGATTTTATGACCATGCCCAAAGCAGTAGCAAGCTGCTTTAAAATCCTATCACTGCCTTGCTTAATCTGCAAATGCAAGTTCAAATGTGAAGACATCATGCGATTCTTGTGTATATTTTAATACATTACTGGCAGGGAAGGTCAACAAGTTTAACAAGTTCTCATATTCTGGCATTGTGTGCTTGTTTTACAAATCGACAGCCTGAAATAAAATTTCAAAAGAAACATATGGGATTAGTTAGATCATTTATATTCAGAATAAAAGAGTAGCTTGCCTACGAAACAATACTAAATGTGCTATTTAGCAAAATACAGGGTATCACTTACTAAATTTAGAACCAGCTTCTATTTTAGAGAGTAAAAAAATGTATTTTAGGTTACCTCTAAAATGAAATGTCTTCACGGGTTTTAAAATAGCTGGAAAATAAAATTCTTATTAAATTGCGTAGCCGGTACTAAAGCTTTCCTGTTCACAATGTCTTGAACAGAAACGGGAGGTTTATTTATTACTTACTCATTGAGAAAAGCAAATATCTACACACTGCACAAAGTGATTTAGATTTTATGGAGCCCTAGGTACATGAGGAGCATGCCTTCCTTTTTATCCACACTCAAACTGCAGCTATAGCAACAATTAAAATGACACTAAACTCAGCAGTTTAACCTTAAAAATGCATTAAAGTACCTTAACTATTAACAAAAATGTATCTTATTTGTGTATCACTCGGCTGTAGTTCCTCAAATCATCTCTGAATTGGTGCTGACACTGTCCTTCCTTCTGGAGGGTGCCTACTTTTGTTCCCTATGGTCCCTGTGTGTGTTGTAAAGTAGTCACCACTCCAAGCTCGCTCCCGTGATTTACTACAATCTCACTTTTAGTTTACTCATTATTATTGAGATTGTAGTCCATCACAGGAGCGAGCTTGAAGCGGTGGTTACTTCACAACACACACGAGGACCATGGGGAACAAAAGTTTGAAGAACGACGGAAATATTTATTTGACTTATGCAGAGAATATTCCTTTTGTGCATGTGCCGTATTCTTGGGAAGATTTTGGACGAATGAAAACTCCACTCATTCAGTGAATTTCGTTCGGTCAGAGAAAATTTTTCCAACCTGACCGTACAAAATATTTAATTGACATTAGCAAAAACATTAGACAATCAGTGTCTGTTCAATTTTTGTTTGAAAGATTGTTCGTGTAAGATTTCCAAAGGCAGATCTAACAATGTATGGCCACCTTTAAGCATTGCTGCCTTGCTGGCACAGTGGATTCTGCAGTGTTTCCAACAGTGAAGGAGCAAATCCTCATTCATCCAGCCAGCGAGGGCACAACATCATCAAAACAGGTGAGCATTTCTTCTGCCTTTTCTAGCAATCCTGATGCTGGCAATTTGTCTTCAGTGTCAGGATCGCAAGTGCGCCATGGCCTTTAAAGTGTCCTTGTCATAGGAACAGTATGGTGGCTGCCATTGCTAAACTCTACTTTGAGAATAACCCTGGCAGTCATGCTTTGGCTTCGTTGTTTCTGAGTCTTTGATCAGCAAATATAGATTTCACAAATACTGACACTTTTGGACACAAATGTATGGCATGCTAGTTTCAGGTCTGTAACTCACAAATAATAAAAAAGCAAGACACGGCCAGGCAACTACCATTTTCAAAAGAGGATCAGCAATAGCAGTTCTCATACATTACCCAGGAAAAAGATACTTTAAAGCCGAACTCCAGGATGATATTAAAAAATAAATATGAAAGCTTAAATGCAATTATGTATTTACTAAAAAAAAACAATGTATTTTGATTGAAAATGGTATAAATACCTGATTTTGATCTGAATTCAGCCCTTGTAACACCCTGTAGAGCAACACTTAGACCGGGGGCTGAAGGGGGCCTAGCTGTGCTGTCTAATTGCTGTAGAGAAAAATCTGGTCACCAATCTTGGGCTGTGTAAATCTCAGGAAAAGTTGGGCAACAATACAAATCCTTTGGCAGGTCCCATTATATGTATATCTACTGCGTTTTTAGCCATCTGCCACCAGTTCAGCTTTACCTATTTTACCTATGAATGGCTCTACCTAAGTAACATGCCACACCTAATAAAGTAGCTTTAAGTCGTTAATGTGGATAATTGTATTCCTTCAGACAAGTGAAAAATGCTTTATGCTGATGGCGCATCTCAAGTAAAAGGTCTTCAAAGAAGGCAGCTTAAACATGAAAGGTATAAAGGGAAACTATATATACCACTCCTACCCTATAAATGTCATTTCACTTCCAAAGTTTGATGAGAACTTCTTAAAATCAAAAAGTCTGTAAATACGGAAAGAGACACTTCACATAGAATGACGAACAACGCAACCTAAACCAACAGCTTGATATAACAATTGTGTAAACATTTTAAATAAATGTTAACTGGTAATGGTAATGCTACTTGCAGATTATTTGTCTTAATATGAGCTGACATGACACATTACTCTATTGAGTTGTTCCCTAGTCAGGATGTTTCTCAAGAGTTATTCTTTCCATAGATCAGATTATAAGACTATGTTTTATCAGCACTGGCCACCTGAAATGAACCTTGGTTATCAAAGAATGCTATTGGAAGGCACAACAAAGTGATGGTCCATCTTTTAACTACAGCTGGCCATACATGGATCGAATTAGAGCTATAGGTGGCCCTGTCCTCACAACCCGGTTCCTTAAAAGTTGAGTTGAAAAATCAATCAAATCAAATGTACTAATGGTGGAATACTAATCAGATGCAGAAGAACATTTCCATACATTTCATAGTCAGCATAGAAAAGTTGAAGATTAGGACACCAGCTATCTGTGGATCAAAATCTAAAAATGTTCAATGTTTTACCAAGTTTCATTTATGCTGTGTCTGGAAACTGGTGTAATAACCCCATCAATAAAAAGCTCAGTGATGCAACCAGCTGTTTACAATGGCATACAGGACTTTAAAACCAGTAGTTCATGTCTTGACCTTTAATCAGCGGTAACAAATGATGGGGGAAGTTTCAATTCTAGCAATAACTGCTGAAAGACAGCTTTACTCCCAGCCTACATTTTTCTCCTTACGGACGCATTTTTTTTTGCTTTCTGTGCAGACTTTACAGTTTTTTCTTTTACCATGTCTAGGGCTTCACCCTTGAGTTTGTTGTACATTTGCCTACTGCACATGTGGACCTCAGAACTTTAGCTACGCCATCTCCATTGTAAAACTGCAGCACTACATGTAGGAAAAAAAAATCATACATAGGGGAAAAAAAGAAACAATATTCTTCCCTTATACCACAATTTCTTCCAAATCTCACAACATGTGAGATTTGTGATGTATTCCTAGCCTAGGTGTCATGGGCAAAAGCTCAGGTGTATGACAAGCATATTTTTAGCTTTTTATATTAATGTGTTATTTTTTAACATTTAAAAATTGCTTTAACATTGGGGTGGGGGTTTTAAAGTTAGGAGAACCTTGCACCTTGAACACAATAAATAAGCTGTGCCCACAAACAAGAAGGCGGGGTGTGAAGGCCTATACACCAGTATTGCCTGTAGTCTCCCTGCAGCTGGCCTTTCCCCATTATTGACTTACCATTGTGCTGTATTGTGTCTTTGTGTGGAGGTCACCATCTTGGTAGAGGTAAGGTTTTCCTTACTCATGTCAGGGCCTCCAGTAAGGAGAACAGTGAGCAGCACATTAGTGGCATTACCAAAGAATTGTGTGAGAGTTATAGTCAGAGGCAGCAGAGCCTTAGATTCACATTGGACATATATAGTTGTGAGACTGTAGGAGCAGTAGTGGCTAGGCACACTCACAGTAGTAGTAGTGCACTTCTATTTCTCTGCAGGAAGCAATGTCACTTCAATATCTATCTATCTATCTATCTATCTATCTATCTATCTATCTATCTATCTATCTATCTATCTATCTATCTATCTATCTATCTATATCCTGTCTATGACTCCAATTATATATTTTTAAACATCAGAGATAGTGGGAGTCTTCTTTATTATCTATCTACCATTGTGAATCCACATAAAAAAAAGTGGACAAGTGGACCTTTAATCATAGAATTCAGACTTTTCTCTCTCTCGTTAGTATGTTGTTATACAAAATTGTACAACCTTTTTTCTAAATTAGCATATTATTGCATATTATTGCAAAATTAGAACCAGGGAAAGCCTAGCAACCCTTATATTAGCATGTGTTTACCAACAAGCCTCAAGGTTTAAGGGTTACCTCAACATTCCTTTTGTTTCTCGGTGTGATTCACCCGTTTCCTCAAGGTTTTTATGTCATTTTGACCCACTTTATCACTAGTGTCTGCTGGTACACACCCAAATAATAGTTTAGCTGCCAAGGCTTCCTACGCCCACTTCATCATGCATACAGAAATTAACGTAACTGGAGATTAGTGCACTCCTTCGGGCAGGGATGTCCTAGGAAATCCAAGGAGCTACGTGGGATCTTAAATTATGGTGAATATCAAATGCTCTGACAGCTTAATTAATTCAGTTGTTATGTAAGTGTTTAATTCCGACTATTCCTAAAGATTAGGAGACGCCACTGTAGTATCATTTCCTACTTAAAGGACCAGTTACTGAGGCTAAATCCCACTGAAAGAAGTGTGGGCAGCTTTTTTTTTTATTGCATCATACCACATTACATGCTAATAGTCTAACATTTAATGTAGTGTGATATAATACACATGTAATGGCTACGTGCATTGGGGTGTCATTAAGAAACCCTGGCAGCGCAATGTATCTAACATTGCAACATGTGATATGGGATTGTGTGTGGCATCACTTGCATTCCCTCAATACAAAGGCATAAACGGGGACCTACCGGCATTTATGACCTCTCTAGAGTTTGCAATACTCCCCCTGACAATTCCTGCCTCTGTTTTTCTCTCTGGAAGGACACAGCTAACTTTGTTCAGACATTATGAAGGATTAGCATCTACTTCCTGGACTGAAGGACTGGCTCAGGGATCAGGGCCATTCGTATAATGAGGCAGTCTGAGGCGGCTGCTTTAGGCAGCATCTCATTAGCTCACGTGGGGTGCGCCTGCCACCCCCTTTCCAGCCAGAGTGTCCCAGTTGCTAAAACCTCTTAGCAAACTGTGACGCTGTGGCCGGTGTCCCACCAGTGGCATCAGTGAGCTGGACGGGATGACATGCACCATGAGTTGCCCCCCAACTCCCCCTGAACGTCCACCATAAGCTATATCTCCCTACGCCCCCCCCCTTTCCCCCGAACATGCACCAGGAGCAATTAACCGTCCCAACCAACTACCATTCCCTGTCTGGGATATTCTTGATGAGTTTAAAGTCTGTTATAGTCTTAGTGATTGCATGTGAAAAATGTGAGGTTCGGCATTTACAAAAGCCTACTAACTAAATAATCAAGAAGGCTGAAGAAGATAACAAAATATTTAACAAGTAAGAAACAGACTTTTTAGAGTTCCTCTTAAAACAAGAGAATGAAACAAACCAAGAAAGACTATTGCATTGACATAATCACCCTTCCATGCCATGTGGTACAAGTTAAATAACAAATGTATGCAGTCACATCCACCCATTGGGTTTAATAAAGGGTTAGGCTAATGTACTGTGACAGTAATACATGCACAGGCCCTCACTAGACGAATTACACAATATAATGTTACTTGCCCCTACAATCTCTAAACTTTCAGGAGACAGTCTATTTTCCTCGGCATTAAAAGAGAACACAGAGATTTGCAAAAATAATTATTTCCATATGCGTATCCCAAAATTAGCAGAATACTTAAAGAGAAAGGTTGGATCACATTTTTCTTTTGCTAAAATCACTATTTTGGAAATTTGTATTAATTTGCATTACTTACAAAAAAATAATAATTTTTCTTTACTAACATCTTAAACCCGTATATAATTATTTGAAAATCATATATTGCTGTTCTATAATAATAGCTATATAAATGAACAAAAACATTCTATCCTGCTGAGGTATCAATCATTATTACAGCATATACATGCTTTTTCTCATTTTGTTTCTTATTCAAATTGAAAACCATGTTATTTTAAAAGAGATGATATATTTAACTTTGAGGGTGTGAGAAGGTTGGTGGGATATCAGTGCTGATATTTGACTACCAGTCTCTAGTACCAGTAGAGACATAAGTGCCAAACATTGCAACCTGACATTTTAGTTCTAAGCATAACCAACAAGAGATGTCAGCTATAACTCTTCCTAAGGCAGGCTGCAGCACAAAAGCTTAGTGTTTAGCACTTCTACCTTGTAGCACTGGGATCCAGTTCAAATACCGGTCAGGATGCTATCAGGATGTTCTCCCTGTGTTTGTATAGCTTTCTTGCAGGTCAGCCCTAGTATGTATGTATGTATGTATATGAGTTTGGGAGCTTGGATTGTAAGCTCCTTAAAATCAGTGAATGTGCAGTATGTAAAGTGCTCTGTAAATTGTTGGCGCCATAATAAATAAAGGCAGATTGGGGTCACTTCCCTGGGAGGTAGGAATAATTTTACTGCATTTATAGGTTTTCCTCATGATAAATTTCTTATCAAAATGGTCAATTCACAAGCATACCTATATGTGCTGAATCTGTATTATTATTATTATTATTATTATTATTATTATTACAAAAAATGAATATGTATCTATTTCTCACATGACTATATTTTACCTCTATGTGAAATAGCTCTATTCTCTGCTTTCCTAAATAATCACCACAAGGAACCTCCCAAAAATCACAGGTTAGGAGCTAGTGATATTTTAAGGAGTGATAATGTGGGATAATCTCTATAGTCTGATTTTTATATACATTTGTACGGTAAAGAGTTTTGAAGTGATGCGGTAAAAGACGGCAGAAAATACTGCATGTGGTATTTGCATTAATAAAGTGAGGTAATCCCTTAGACAATATGATGATAATATCACATGGTACAGCACATAACGCATGCAGTAAAGCTTTGCAAACTAAGCTATAGTCTGAAATACGAGCAAATTCAGTCACGCATCTATGATTACAGCCACGGCTGATACTGTGCTACAACGGATTTACTGAACTGTATCTTCTATGACATTCCATTAACAAAGAGAGCAAAGAACAGAGCACAGTGAGCAATGTCTACCCAACACTTCCCAACAACTAACGAAATTCTGTAGATTCGGCTTATCAAATATTTGACTGATCTTGGTATTGACAAAGCTGTGGCTTGGTATATATACACTGAGCATCTGATATAGCCAAGCGATTCATATAATGAAGGAATTTTTCACAATTTTCAAAATCACATCCTGTAATGTTCCATAAAATCTAGAGGCACTAAATCTGAACTCCTTGAAGATATAAAAGACACATATTGATGCGGCTCAGTATTTATTATGAAACCATGACATTTAGCGTAAGGGGATTTAACTTGATATCAGCCTCTTGCAGTCTCTGGTATGGCAGCACACACTCAGACTGGGAAAAGAAAGGGCTAGCAATGGCAGACAAATCAGTGCTGCATCTATAGGTAGTGACAATGAACACGCTGACAGAAGGAAAGAGCAGAGGGAGGACATAATCAATCTCCTGCTGCTCTTTCACTGTCGATTTAGCAGCCTAGGGTTGAGGAGATGACAGTACTGTAATCCCAACTAAAACAGAGACAGTGGTGTCATCCCCCTGCTGTGCTTTGTGGCAGGGAGTAAAATTCAAGAACAAATGAGAAGAAACTTAAATCCTTTGGCAGGTAAAACAGCTCCATTTATGTAAATCCATTTATACAATTTACAATTGTTGGCAGGTAAAACAGCTCAATTTATGAATTTTATCTGTGTGTTTAGATATTTAGATATTTTAGCTGTGTGTTTAGATATTTTAGAGTTCAGCTTTAAGACAGGGACAATCTATTCTTGTTCATGTGTCCCGTTTTCTGTGAAGAGGGTGTTCAATAGATGTGCCCCTACCTCTTCATTAAAACACTAGCCCGGTCTTGTAAAGTGAGCTCATTGATTTAGTACTTGCTGCAAATATTGAATTAATTAATTAATTTTACCTGAAAAGAATTACGCAAACAGAGCATGGAAATCTCTCAGGATTTTACATGTCAGTACTTCTAAAGGTGCTCATACACCTTACAATTATCTGCAGATTTTCTGTGGTCAGATGGAAAAAGTGCAACAGATTGGCCCAGGTGGAGATGACTCCATCCACACAGCTCAGTGTAGATGGAGGAATCCGTTGCACCTTTTCCATCTGACCACAGAAAATCTGCAGATAATTGTAAGGTGTATGGCCAGCTTAACATATAGTATAGTACTGTACCATGTACAGTATAGCACTGTACATCTCACAAAGGTTCATATCTGAGATGAAGGAGGTGCAGATTTAAAAGGAGCTTTGCCCTCCTAACATCACCCCTGTTTTTTAGTATTTTTTTTCTTTAAAGAAGAAAATGTGACATGGAATAAAAAAGAAGAACCTGAAAGGATAGCCTTTTTAGAATCTTTAAATTTAAAAAAAAATTCCCTGTCACTGGGCCATTGTCACAATGGCCATGTCAATCAGGCCATTGTTAACAGATCTATGAAATCCTATCAAAGCAGGGTACTGCAGTCTTTTAAAAAAAAAAAAAAATTCCAGTCAAAAAAAGAGAAACAAATCCTAAAATGTACTGTATTAATGTTTTTTCTTTAAATAAAAAATTCAGGGAAAACATTTTTTTCTAGTTGTGTATAGAGTGGGGAAAGTTTATCATCTCCGTCAGGTTGTTACTGCTGTCTATATACCAACTGGGCAGAGATCTAACCTCACTATTTGCCCTGGGGACCATTGTTACCAGAAGAAAAGAAAAAAAGAGATTAGAGAAATAATCTTTAGGGATACTTACAGGTGAAACTCGAATAATTAGAATATCGTGCAAAAGTAATTGCAGTAAGTGCTGCAAAAGGGGCCCAAACCAAGTACTGAGTACGAATGCATGCTTGTACTTTTCAGAGGTCCGATATTGTTCTATGTACAATCCTTGTTTTATTGATTGCATGTAATAATCTACTTTTTTGAGGTTGTGGATTTGGGGTTCTTGGGGTTTTCATGAGCTGTAAGCCATAATCATCACAATTATGACAAATCACGGCTTGAATTATCTTGCTTTGCATGTAATGAGTCTATCTCATATATTAGTTTCACCTTTTAAGTTGCATTAGTGAAATAAATGAACTTTGCACAATATTCTAATTATTCGAGTTTCACCTGTATTCTGGTGAAAAGTGACCCTCATTTTGGGGATATTTCTACTTAATTCCTGTGGAGTGTCTGGAGATACGAAGTGCAGAGAAATCAATCTCTCTGATGAGGACACAGACAGCAAATAAAACTGACAAAGGTTCCAACCCCTCCCAACAAAACATTGTTTTAGTTATACAGCAATGACTAATTAGCAATCAGTGTTGTGTAATGATGCTCCATTTGCTGCCATTTAATGCATCAACCTCAATGTAGCTTATATTTGCAGTACAAAGTATCAAAGTTTAGACAAAAATGTTCTATGAAAGCTGTAGGTAAATAATATAAATAGTGTGAGAAAATGGACTTACCCGAAGAAGTGACTGGGATTCCTCCTTGGACTTGCTATCCCCTGTAGCTAGATACTGTGGTGTAAGCGGTCCTGATTTTTCTCCACTAGCTCCAGCCGTCGTACATTGAAATCCCTTGGCATTGGCAGACAAGCCATACAGAGGTCTTGCTAGATGTGCAGCTTCAACGTTTGGGCTATTTCTTGAGGATTTCTGCTGCTCTTGGTTGACAGACACAGTGGTCAAAAGGCCCAGCCCTATCTGAGTATAGGAAGGGCTTTTTCTCAGAATGTCTGATCCTCTCCAGGCAACACTATGAAGGTCATCTACTGAACCATCAGACCAAGCTTTCTCCCTGAGCACGTCCTTGTCATCTGGCTTTTCCTTCTTCACAGTGCTGTCATATATGGCTTCTCCCATTTTAGAATCTGGGGTGACAAGGTTGTACACCTTCATCTCAGTTTTTGGCTCTTCCTTGATGGGAGGTGTCCCATGGACCTCTCCACCATTAGATGTAGTGATATCAGACTCCTGGCAATGCGCAGAGTTGAAGTGATCCAAAAGGGACTGGGTGTCAGCTGCTGTGAAGCTACACTGCCGACACTTGTAGCAGTTGTGAACCCTCCTAAAATAAAAAGAACAGAACAGCCATGATATAAAACCATAATTTAACCAAATCCGTGAGGCTCTAGCAATAACCATTACATGTCTAACCTTCAGCACCTCATCGTTAACTAGATTCCCTGCAACATGGACCTTTAAATTATAGCTAAACCTAAAAACAAAAATGTAAAATAGCAAAGCTTACAGGTCCTTAGTTGTTGTGTCTGCATAAGTTTTCAGAAGAACATTTTCAGCAAGTACAAAAGATACCTGTAGACCTTGCCAGAAATGCAGTATCACTGTAAAATTAAAAGAAAGCACAAATAACCTTATTTTTATTGTGTGAATAGAATGTGATGGAGATGAACAAAGGCAGAAATGTTTTAAGTCCAGTATGTACGACAACCATGTTCTCTACATAAATACAGTGAAGAAAAAAACATAGAGCTCAAGGGACAGGAACTGTGTTATTTGCAGGATTATCAGCTGAAAATAAAAGAAAAAAAGGCCTGAAAAAAAGAAAAGAAAACAAAAGCAGCCACCAAAACTGGTAAGCAAAAATAAAAATAAAAAAAACCTAAATCAAAAGTATGCCTCTGTAAAATTCAACCAAAATGCAATTTAAAGTAGTACTTCAGGCTGGGTGTTTTTTAACCTTCATGCAATCTCTGCATTAGGGTAAAAAACACCCAGTGCATTTTTCTGTCCCTCGTCCCCCCCACACTTACCTGTGAACAACAATGTCACCGCCGCCGGTCCCAGAAACCTTGGCTGCAGGAGGGGATACTGAGGGCAGAAGAGCCATAGGCTCCTTCTGCCGTCAGTCAATCTGTTGGGAGGAGAGGAGCATCGTGGCCTGCTACTTGCGGGCACGGCAGGGATCGCGCACATACGGGTCCTCCTCAGCAGCCAGCTAGCTGATGGAAGCACCCACACAGGGGGCGAGGGCAGAGCTATTTGGGGAACAACTAGAAAATGAGGAATTGAACATTTTTAAACAAAAAAAATGAAGGATTTTTATAAGTGTGGGCCTCCAATTGATTGAATTGAAAAACTAAACCATGAAGGTATAATATTTATTCAAATGTTACTTCTATTAGACTTAAAAAGGGTAAAACATTCTGTTCAATTTAAGTTTTTGTAGCCATCCATAACCCTGTTTGGGAAATTTCATCTAACTTCCTGTCCCTGTGACAGCATTAGAAAGGAAAGCTAAAAAGAAAAGTAAACATAATCATCAAAAAATATTGCACAGCAAACCAGAGAATGTCAAAAATACTTTTAAGAAAACCTTACAATAAGAGCACAAAATGGGCAATCGCATAAGTATCTCGATTATGAGCTAAAACACAAAATGGCTCACGTATTGTACTGTATGTTTCGCCAATAGACAGAGAGCTTTATCTACCTACTTATACAAAGTTGCACAATGTTCTCTGGGGTGATGTGAGGCATTAAATGATCTTTAATGTAAGACATGCTGTGAATAATGAGAAATCATACAGTTACAATGAGTCCATTAACACGCTGTATTGCATTCTGTTTACTGACATCCAGAGTTATGTCTTCCCTGATATCTCTATCGCAGGTTGGTGCTTATGTATTTGTAAAGAATTATTTAATGGAAGACTAGACAGGTTTAGCACACAATTGGCACAATATCATGTTGCTGTCAAGTCGATAAGAAAGTTCTATTGTTTTAAGTGTAACTGATGAATTACAGGCTGGGTAAAGGCGGTGTTGTCAGCCTTCAACTAGCAGACATCACCTCTCTTTCCACACGCCATTAAGAGCCAAAACATGATCGCTGTGTGACGAAGATAAGAAAACAGTTCAGGATGATTATTGAAAGGACTTATTTTTGTTTTTCTACCTTAGCACGTGGTTTAAGACACAAATAAACAAGGGAGATTTGCCAACGAGTGCTGTCCAAGGTAAAACTCAGAGGCTAGAACAAAAGCTCCACCCTGCCGAAAGCTCAGCCAGCTACTGGATTAAAGGGTATGTACAGCCTTTTTTTTAAATATTTAAACTCCTTTCTCCATATTCTGGAGATGCAACAGGAAACAAGAGGGAATTTCACAGTAAGTGAGAGAAATTCAAATCTTAGAAGATTGTTGTTAGAATAATTCCCCCATTGGATGAGTTTCCTCACATTACACTCTGGTGACTCCTCTAAATTTTTGGATTTCACCTCACTTTCTATGTCAGTGACAATGGTCACCATGACAAAACAGGTGTGAATTTTCCCACCAGAGAACACATACAGCAAAAAATCAAAAGCAGCCATTCTAAACCAGGGTTCCATGGAACCCTAGGGTTCCTCCAGAGATGTCTAGTGCATTCCTTGAGCTATGACCGATTGACCTCTTATTTGATGGTTGCTTCATAGTTCCAGGGCTAACGCTACTTGGAAGAGCCAGTGGCATAACACCAATAATCTTTGTATTTGCCTGTAAGAGTGGAATTCTGGGAGTATTCTTCCTTTTAACCACCAATACAAAAGGAAATGTTTTCACTAATCCCAGATGGATTGGTTTTATCAGGATTTCTCCCAGACCTGCCAATTATTTTAAGGGTTACTCTGTGGTAAAAAGGTTGCTCTAACCCTTCCCCACCTCATCTACAAAGAAACCCAAAAAACTTTTAACCTGGTGTTCATCCTTTTGTTTGCCATGCTTGCTTTACACCTATAGATGCTATTTAGTTGTCTGCCATTCTGGCTTAACCCCATGGATGCCCCTTTCCTCATCTAGAGGGTCTGAACTTCTGTTGTAGGCTATTTCTGGTCCTCAACACTGCCCTATGTAGCTCTCGGAGGGAGATGTGGGATATGACAGAATCCAGTAAACATCATCTGTCCTGAAAAAAAAAATGGATGAACCAGGCTGCTCTGGATTATTTCAAATGTAACTTAAGGTAAGCTGAGTTGATCTAAAGTTAACTCCAAACAAGCAGCTGAATGCACAGTTAGATGGGACCTGTTTCACCTGTAAAACTATTTGAAATCCTCTTCAGCCAGCATTATGATCCATGCAGCCCTATTGGACAACAAAGTCAGATTCTCTGCCTCCACTGCAGTAACAGGAAATATTTGATCAAAATATTGGTCAAAATACACCCCCTTGTCTGCTGAGGTTGCTGATTTGACTGATGATGTCACTGATTTGACTGTAAGGTCATCCCTCTGCTAATCCTACCCTCTTCTGTTTTCAGCACATGTGCACTGCAGCAGAGCCTGACTGGTTGTCCCCAGTGCGTGTGCTGCTGTAAAGAGGATTAAATGAGGCAGATATGAAGCTTTTTTCATTTTATAATGAATACATAAATGTATTAAATTATTGTGTGTGTGTGTGTGTGTGTGTGTATGTGTATGTGTGTGTGATTGTGCAAAGCTTCAGCACTTCCTGGAAGTGTAAAAGCTTGACTCCCCCTCCCCTTCCCAACTCCCACTCAGTTAAAAGCATACTCCACCTTTGTGACCATGCTAAATATGGGTGCAACATGAAAAATGGTCACATTGCACAACCCCCTACCCTTAAACTACGTCTCCACCATGCCACCCAACTGAATACCAGGGTGCCACAGCCTTCTGTTTTCAACTGAATTTGGCACGTCAGTACGTGACTCCGTCCACACAGCCGCATCATTTATCCACAAGGATCTGTAAAGGGGGGAGGGGGGCTACAAGTCCCATCCACCACCATGGCAGCAACTTGTAGATTTCAATGGAGCACAAGTGTGGTGACATCACTGTACTTGTAATCCACTGATTACTTCCTACAGTCCCATAACCAAAGGTGCATACTGAGGTGCGGACCTGGGGCTGGGGGAAGTGCCCGGAGGAGCTTGTGCAGGGCACCAATAGTTAACTGATTGTACTTGCAATGCTATGCAGTTTTCAATTCAAAAATGCAGGTGCCTTAATAAAATGTTTGTAAAAGCTGGACTATGCCTTAAATTCCATCCAGTTAGGAGTTAGATTCAGTTAACACATGAAAGTGGGGAGAAGAAGAGGGAACAGATGTCATGACAGCCAGTTAGAAAGGCAGCTGCATATGGGGCCTTCTTATTGTACAGTGTGAGAAGAATCACGGGTTATGTAACTTAGAGAAACAGTAGAGGAAATAAATTCTGAAGCTCTTCTTTGTCATCGTTTCCTGACCAACCTGAAGCTGTGTAGTGGAAACCTGTGAAATTAGGTTTTTCCGTGTTACAGCATCAAAACATTACAGCACAACACTTTCATATCAACCACAAATACAAACAGAACTAGAAGTGTATAAAAAGCAATGACACTGTGCTTAATACAGGAAACAAATGCAATTCGGTAGTGCACAAAGAAATTTCCCTCTGCATCTGTGTTATGCTGCATACAGTCGTTTAACTGTGCTACTCGTGCATCCAAACAGAGCCAGCTTTATTAAACTCACAAAGAATATTTAGGGCAATGATGCCAATCCATTCCCTTAAACACAATGACAATGTGGCCACAATGTATGCACTTCTTACGATTTTCTTGCATGAATCATTTCTAACCACTTACTACTATGGTAGCCTTCTGCACAAAAGGCCAAATTAAACCATTACAATCTCTGTTGTAGAAAGTTTACATTTCTTAATAAAGTCTTTAGAAATTAGCAGGGTTATTCACAAAAGGGTGAAGAGTTTGGAGAAGGCAGGAGAAGTGAACAATCTAGGAAAACATAGTTGATTTGGAAAAATTCTCCAATTCAGCTCACTTTCCAGTTCAGCTATGTTGTCCTAGATTGTTCACTTCTCCTGCCTTCTCCAAACTCTTCACCCTCAGGTGAATAACCCTGTTAGAATCAGATTTGGTGATGTCATGTCTGTTCTCACTGTTTTACTTGCTGGAGAGAAAGCTGTACCTGAGGACCTGCAATGCAAGGATCCAAACAGAGCCAGCTTTATTAAACTCACAAAAAATATTTAGGGCAATGGTGCCAATCCAATCCCTTAAACACAATGACGATGTGGCCGCATTGTATGCACTTCTTACAATTATTACCTTTGTATCACTTGCCCCCCCTACTAGATTGTTAGCTCTCACAAGCAGGGCCCTCCTAACCCTATTGTAATAAAACTGTATTGTATTGTAAATTATATTGTAACTGTACTGTCTCCTCCTTTTTGTAAAGTGCTGCGCAAATTGTTGGCTCTATATAAATCCTTTATAATAATAATAATAATAATCTCCCTGCTACTGCTTCATTCTTTATGTGGATCTGTGCTTCATCCTCCTCCTCTGCTGCTTTTTGGCCAGGCACCAGGATGGCAACTTTGTCAGTTAAGTCCTTACTGTCTCCACATAGAGACACAGTACAGAGAATGGTAACTCTCGGTAATGGTGGATAAAATCAGCTGCAGGGAGACCAGCCTATACTGGTGGCTGGTCCTATGTCTTTCACTTGCCTTTTCTGGGCACAGCATCCACAGTACACACAGTACAAGTCCTCTTTAAACTGTTAACATTCTCATATATAAGTAAACAGAAGCCTATAAAGTAAAGCTTCCAGTCCATGCTTGAGTCGGTCGGCCACTCTCCAGCCATTTAAAGATTAACTCAGAGAAAGTCTTGCATCATCTGGAAGCAGGCTTCTATGAACCACAATCTATTACCTACTACAAGCAGGAAAGCAATCAGTAATGTTTTCCTACCTAGCTAAACAGCAAAATGACTGATTTAATTTGAGAAGAGTAAACTAAACCCACATCCACATTTTCTTTGTTGCCAGTAGCGAGCGAACTGTATAATTTGTTTGTTTTACTGCTGTTCTGCTTTCTTGAATCAATAGTGTACACACTTCTAGCTCAATGCAGGTGAAATGTCAAGATATCAATCTGTGAAAAGCGGGAAGACAGGTGAGCAAACTAGGCAGTGAGGTGGAACCGTTTGGAGATCGCTCTGGTTGAACGTCTTCCAGATTATGTCATAGCAAAATCCCAGAGTTACACTATTTGTGAAAGGAATATTTCCATACTCTAACCTGGAAAGAACTCAGGGCTAAGAGAAAGAAAGCATTGTAAAACCCTAAAGATTGACCAAGCCTGGGTTTTGTAGGTCTAGACAGAATTTCCACATTGAGGACTTCATAAACACTCCAAGTGAAGTTTTGGTTTTTTTTGCCTAGAAGAGAGTTGGGATTTATAAGACAAAAGCAAATTGCCAACTTTCTGCTGTGGAAAAAGAAAACAATTTGATTTAATAATGCCAGTTTTGCTAAGAGCAATTTTTGGACTAATACAGCATGCTTGCCATGCAGTTTATTACACCACTCAGGACTGGACCGGCTATAAGACTTCAAGGAACGGGGTATGTTTGGGATTTAAAAAAAAATACTGGGCTTTGGGGGAAGGTGCTTTGCAGGTTAAATGTCTGAAGTTTATTTATTACATATATTTATATAGCGCTGACAATTTAAACAGAGCTTTACATAGTTGCACATTCACATTAGTCCCTGCCCTCAAGGAACTTACAACCTAAGGTCCCTTTTTCACATGCATGTGTACAGGTCCAATTTAGAAAGCAACCAATTGACCTACCAGCATGTCTTTGGAGTGTGGAGGAAACCAGAGTATCCCAACGGAAACCCATGCAAGCACAGGGAGAACATGCAAACTCCTTGCAAATAGTGTCCTGACCGGGATTTGACTGTACAGCATTGCACATTTAAAGCCCAACTTAGGGGAACAAGAAAGTACTAGAGTTCAATAAGTTATTTATTCTGTTCCCAAAGCAGTCTCCTCCCGTGAGGCTGATTTTTTTCCTCATTAAGAAAGTTTGTGTATATGCAATGGGGAGTATTGCGCCTGCTGTACTTGTGACCCAATCTACTGCAAGTAGATGCAAGTCTCATAGATCCCATCACTAAGGTTGTGTCTTGGCCTCCCTCTTCTCCCTGCCAATCATGAAATGAACCCTGGGGCTGCATGTTTTGCCTATAAGAGTATCGCATTCAAAGCAGCAGTTTACTGGGAATGCAGTAAATGGCTTCTTTGATAGGTATACTCATGTGGCCTAAGTCCTGAGTGTCTCTTGAACACTATATAATTATAATATTTGGTACAGTAGGGAAGGGTTAGTCATTGCTGTCTCTGTCCAACTGGGGGATTCATGTATCAGTGACCACACAGAAAGAAATGGAAAAACGTCCCAAGATGGAGCACAGATAGCATCCCTGCTGCAAAGATTCCCTTTGCTTCCTGTTCCAGTGACCACACAGGAAGTATAGTAGAATCTCCTCAGTGAGGTTACAGGCAGCCATACAAATGTCAGGTTCTAACCCTTCTCCAATCTAAACCTTAAAGAAAAACACTCTGGAGTTCCACTTTAATGAGACTTTACATTCCATAGCAGCTGTAAAGCAGGCGAAGCTGAGAGCTTCAGTTTATGGGTGGACAGCAAGTGCTGGTTTTAAAGGCTTACCTTTGCCTTACAGATTTAGAAGCATGCTTGGAGGTTAGAACATTTGTGCTGGAGTAATTAAAGTCCAGATGTTAGACATATATCAAGCAGAGTTACTGCTTACTTCAAGATTCTAAAATTTCTAGATTACCAGGAAATAATTTATGAATATGACACAGTAGTCCTAGGAAATCAGTTTTGTATATGTCAAAAGCCAGTTGGAACAATCCATTATTTTCTCTTTTTGTGTGTGACTTTTAGGTACCTACTGTTTATCAAATAGAAATGTCCCTTTTCTTTGCACGATTTCACACATATATAATTTATAGAATTCATTACCAGTTTGCTATCGGAGCAAAATCAAATGGATTTCAACTAAATTATAAGCAAGTGAAAAGAACTCAGCTCATAAAATGTCATCTTATTCACTCCATTAGTACATTATGTTCAGTGAATATGCATTAGGTCAATCTTTAGCATTGCTTTTCCGATGTTAAAGTGCTGCTTTTTCATTGTTGTTGTGGAGTTCCTGACAGTCAAGTTCCCATGCTACCTCCAATGATTAGTTAATTAATTCAATAATAATCATTATGGTTATGGTAAAAGTATATATACTGTATGTATGTGTATATACATACAATATATATATATATATGTGTGTTGTGTGTGTCCCCAAAGGAAGAGAATTCCCTTCACCTCCTGTACCCAAGAAAGTAAGAGGAAATCTCTCTAAAGCTCTGGTGCCCAACTTGTGGCCCTTAGTATACTTATTGTGTAGCCCTCAAGGTCCTTGAAGATAGTAGCCATAGTTTAGACTTATATCGAGTACTGTAGGTAAATGGTAATATCTTTTTAAAAAATTACGTGCTGTCTATGCTTTTTTTTCAGTTTATGTTTTTCTTTCTGATATTTTATAATGCTAAGAGAAATATCAAGTGTGGCGCACATTTTATTTTAAGGGGATTCTAGGGAGCACAAATTTGGGAGTATTAATTTGTAAAGGGGCTGCAATAGTAGTGATCTCTAGCAGTTTCATGTAATGTGTCTTCTATCTATGAACCATCTCTTCTATAGCATGTTCACAGTCTCCGACAATCTCCTATATCATATCTACATTCTCTGTTTATCTCCTGTAGCATACCTTCTGTATGCATGCTCAAAGTCTCTGACCATCTCCAGTTAAATGTCTGCAGTCTCTTTTCTGTAACATTACATTTACTGAATATAATGTGCAGCCTAGCTACTACTGCTCTGAAGTAAGGAGACATCTCCTCTTAGGGCTCGTTCACACCATGTCCGAACCAGATCTGGGTGCATTTCTGCAAATGCGGTGCAGTGCTTTTTTTAAAATGTATTTTTGATGTGTTTTTGATGCATTCCAGTGTAAAATAGTGCATGCAGCATTTTTTTTCTCCTCACCGAAATGGACAGCACTGGTGTTAAAGGAGTCCAGAAATACAGTAGGAATATATTGAGATACATTTCAACTGCAGACAAGAAAATGTCTGGTCTGGACATGAACAAGCCCTCAGACAGCTGCCACAATGACAGGTGTCCCCATTGGATCATATGCCCTCACCTTTTGTTCTAATTGCTTATCACTTTTACTTTCTGCATTGGAGAAAAAGATCACCAGGTTAGTGAAGTGGGACACTCCCTACAGACAGCAGTAGGTTCTAACGCGTCCACGTAGTTAGCCAAACAGAGCAAGAGGAATGGGCCACTGGGAATACTGATCCCACTAGTCTCTTTCTTAGTGAGGTTTCTGATCTAAATTTATATCTAGTACAGGTTTGGGAAAACAGATGGACCTTTGAATTGACCTTTGAATGTGACTCATAGCTCACTCAAGACTATGGACTACCCATATGAAAGCCCTGATTGGCCCAGAAATGTGACATGCAGCAAGCAACATGTTTCTCTATACCTTGCAGTACTGGGTATTTCATTTGACTCCTGCCACTGAATGGAGTTGAAGGGGAATAAAGGAAAGGTAAGTATATAGTGCTGTGAATGGGCAAAGCACAGGTTTGCTTTAAATTGCAATTGAACCCTCAAGATTTATTACTGTAATGCAGCCATAAGTAACTCTTTTTTTAACTGGTAAGTGCTGCAACAAGGGTTAAAAAAATACCTTGTGCTGCACCAATCCAGAGATTCAGGCCATTGCTTTCTCACATAAAGCAGCTGCCTGGCTCACCGGCAGTTCTCTAAACAAGAGTTCAAGTAGACTCAATCCTTCGAGCAGTGCTGTGCCAATCAAGAAGCCCCAACACTGTCACACGGTGAGTCCATATCCCTGTGTATCCTGTGTTTTGTGTGACTCCTAGCATACACAGGGTGGTTTCTCCTGCTCCTGGCAGCTGGCTGGAGGAACAAAGGAAAGGTGAGTATGTTTTGCTAAAAAGAGAGAGGATTAAACCAAACCTGTAGCTTGCCATGCAGGGGAAAAACGCTGAATCACGTAAGCTGATGAAAGCCTTCATTTTGAGGCAATATCACATTGGTTTTGACAAACCCCTCCTATTTTTCAGAATACAAGTTTATTTGTAAACAGTGTATCAAAAATATATTTTTCTCACTTCATCCTTGTCATAGTTTTCACTGGCTTCATTAGAGGCTCTAACAGATCTTCAGGCATGCCGAAATTGCGGAGAGCTAAGAGAGTGACACCTTGGAGTGGACCAGCACCTGTAAGCCAAAAGCTGTTCCACAAGCACAATCTGACCTTTGTGTTGGTCAAGTATTTGCTTTATAAATAGGTGTAAAAATGACCAGCAACATGGGGTACCAACATAACTCAGCATAATGAAATACATTTTGCTTTGGATCTTACAACCAGGCCCCTTAATTGATGCTTAGAAAAGAAAATAAAGGAACACACACACAAATGTTTTACAGAAGAACTTTGGCCAGGACAAACATCACTGGTAAACTTAAACATCTGGTTACGTGCTCATGGTATTTTCTTAATGTTTTTTTCAATGAGCTCAAGATGCATCTGTACCGAAGGTTAAAGTGGACCTTGAACATATTACATAGTCCCACCCGCCTTTTCGTATTGCTGCATTAAAGCTGTTAAAACACCTATGGAAAAAGTTAGAAAATATACTTACCTTACTCAACTTCTCTCCACTTCTTAACCCAACTTCTGTCCACAGCAACCTTCTCATGGGAGTCTGGTAATAATGAGGATCCCAATTCTCACGTTAAGATGATCCTGCACTGTGCTGTAGCATCTCCTCAGGAGATATGGGATATCCGACAGTCCCAGGATCTCACTGAAGTATCAAGATGGTACCCTCTCCAGTACGGAAGCAGGAGGTAAGTACTAAAAGTATATTTTCCAACTATGTTTTCTACAGGTTTATGGCCACAATGTGAAATGAGTGTGTGGGGGTGGTGGTGGGGTTACTATCAAATAAGTAGACTTTGCCTTTTAATACAAGGCTAAATTGAGAAGAAAATCAACAATACAGAGTTAGTCCTGGAGTAAAAAAGAAAATAGGCGAAAGGACTGCATGACAGGGTGGACAGGGAACTGAGAAGTACAGGGTTACAGGTTAATGTTACAGGGGGGTGGAGGTCACTTACCTGATTGGCTGGATTTAGGAGATGAAGGAGGGGTCTCTCTCGAGCGAACTTCCCACCCATCTGCCCCTTTTTTCCTATTTCTGTTCATATTTGTGTTTGACAGTATATGTTCTGAGGTTCTGTGCTGGCAGTGTACTTGGTGGGGTTTTTTTCTGTTGCAGTGAGGACTTGTCTCCGCTGCGTGTTCCTTGGCTTTGGCGGATTCATCAGTAAAAAGGTACAATACTTATCTTTACAAGGTCTCTGCAGTTAGTCATATTTAGTCCCTGAGTTGGTGTGTTGCGGCTAAGGACCAGTGTTTTAAGTGGTTTGCAGAGACCGACAATGTCAGTGTAAAAGGTGCCTTCACAGACCTCCAGATATATTTAGATATTTATATATTGATTGTTTTGTTATAAGTTATTGTTATATATAATCCTATTTTACTTGAACATTTTGTAATAAAACTGCTGCTACAGCCATTTAACTCAAATCCCGTGTGTAGCCTCTTATTTGGGAGGTGGGGATTCTTGGGGAGGTGGCGTAGCAGTGGGTACATTTTTTGGGTTAGAAATTGAAGAGTGACTATGTGCTACCCTGTTATGCAATTGTGTCGTTTTCTGACACAGTATTTTGGGTGATGGTTAGGTCCAAAAAGCCTACTAGAATCTTTTCATCAAAAGCAGACTTAATGGTCAAAAAGTAACTCATAATTAATTTAGTATAATTATTATGGTTTTGTTTGTCTAGAGTTCTCCTTAACTATTCTTTTCTACAGTTTTAGTTCGGAGTGCTGTCGTTATCTATTTTCGGGCACAGAAAAAATGTCCCTTCCAAGAATAGCTTGCATGTTCAAAATGAAACTACCATAATTATCTACCAAAAAAAAAAAATCCAGGGTAGAGAAATAAAAAGTTTTAAAAATATGTTAGATTGGGGAAATAATCAAATTAGCTAAATATTTACAGTTATGCAATAGAAAAATTAATTGTGCAGACTACAGCTTACCACATGTAAATATTGAGCAGACCACAACAGATTACCTTCAGCAGATTGAACAAGCACGTAAAATAAGAATCTGCTTTTCTTCCCCAGAAAAGAACATTTACCGTAAGTTGATTATTTAATTGCTTGATGAGAAGGCCAATCGTTCTAGAGCACCATTTTATTTTTGCCTTGCTGAAATTGGGGGAATGGCAGAAGCTTTGTCAATTTTGTCAATAGCTGCAAAAGGGACAAATTAGAAGACACT
>NW_017306611.1:497667-534562 GCF_000935625.1 Nanorana parkeri | reverse complement strand
TGGCTCGTTTCTCCTACCTCTCCTCTGTTCTAGCACTGCAGACCTGACCAAATACATCACTATTGAGTCCTTTAGTGACTTAGGGTATTGGAGGAAGCAACCTGGGGGCTCAGACATCTAACATTCCTGGAAGTGTTAAATGCCGAATAGTCTTTCCGAATCTGCAGTGCTGGAATGGAGTAGAAAAGGAAAGGTGAATAAATGCTATCTTCTACTGCAAGGTATTGCTTGATTTTTTTTTAGTTTAGAGACCTGACCAGGTCTCTTCAACATTTTAGTTTGCCATTTACTTTAAAGATAGGCCTGGACAAAAATAGTACACCATTTTTATAGTTAATGACCGAGTCCTTGATATTGTCCAAAAACTTGCTAATATGTACAGTATGTTAAAGTATAACTCTACCTACAACCTTGTTTTTGTATAGTGTAAGGCCTCTGTCTGTTTTATTTTGCCATTTGTGTCCCTAACAAGGAAATTTCACATCAACATCAGGATGGAAGCTAAGGAAAATCCTTCTAGCAGGAACAAAAACACATTTTTAGTAGGAGGAAGGGTTTGAACTTCTGACATTGTATTTATTACTGTCTGTGCCTTTCTGTCCTGATGGCAAATGCTCCCTTTTTTTCTTGTAAGGACGTCACAGGGACAGGAAGTGAAGGAAAGTCTCCCCAATGGCACGTACCCACTCTATCAAATGCTAAAACAAACAAATTGGCTGGAGTTGGGCTTTACAAGCAGGATAATTATTGAATACTGTTCAACATGAAGTTATTAGGAGCCCCAAATAAAAGTATAATGGCCTGTACTATTTACTTTCATGTGTGGCTAAAATGGGCAAGATTTAAAGGAACACTTAGATGATCATTGGGGAAGAGGAATCTGTTTTTGAACAGATAAGAGAGAAAAATTCTAACTGCAGTCACCGAAGTGACTTTCTCCATCTACTTGAATTAGAAATATATTGAGCATGGTGGCCTGTCCATTTAGCACTAGAGATGCAGGTAGATCCTGTCAATTCTTAATACTGGTGGCACCGTAATTTTTATGTTGTGCATGACCAAGAAAACAATCAGTACCAGCACCTGTTTATTCCATAAAGGTCATCTTACCTGTAACTGTGAAAAGGAGTTTTTTATTTTTAAAAAATATTCTAAGCATACCTGTAGTGTCGGGAAAGATCTTCTTCTCCCAGGCTGCTAAAGTCACATTTGGTGCATGAGTGTTCCTTGCTTTCTTTGACCGTCAGCTGTCCATCAATGGCTTGCTGGTGATTCGGTTCCTGCTTGACTTCAGAAGCCTGGCCTTCATGGGCATTCTCATAGTGAAGCAAGAGCACATCTACATCAGGAGAGGAGAATGGGCATTGATCACACTGGTGTTTAACTCGTGGGCTACCTGTCACCCCAGCAGACAAGTGCAATAGCAAGAGAGCACAGTGAGAACAATTACTTTTTTTGCAAGCAAAAGGGTAAGAAATCTCTCCATGGTGCTTTTCGGGGCTGCAGAGCCCTCTGGGACAAAATGGGCAGTGTTTAATAGTACACTTGTGAATATTGTGATGCTGTTGGTAATGGCGTAGAAGAGGCCCAACCAAGATAACCTCTGGGCTATGGCTTTTAGAGTACCTAAAGTCACAGAACTGACAATTGTAGCTGGTGACTACTAAATCCTCAGCTGGTTTATTTGAGAGATCTTTCTTTTTGGCCAATCCTTTCTCTACTTTTGCTGAGAGTGATTCATCAGAATTTTTGGCAATTTCATTTTGATTAATGACTGATCTCCTGAAGATCTTGTCATTGGGATCCGAATTTGGGCTCTCTGGCACCCCTCCCCCATGCTGTTGGCTGTGATGTTCTAAAAGTTTGGCACTGCTGGAAGATTCACAGCTGAAACTACAGAACTTGCACCAGTAGTAGTTGGTGTCATCGTTCCCATTCTGCATGGAAGAATCTACAGGCTTAATTGGCACTGAATATCCAACTGGCATATCATCTGCTGCTTTAACAGTGATTTTGTCTTGCCACTTTCCCATATCTCCAGGCTCACAAGAACGTGGGATGGGGCTGGATTTATTGGCAGGTTTCTCAGATGGTTTACCAGAATCAGAGGACACTTTCATTTTGTTAGGATGCGTCTTTAGAAAGTGCTGCTCCAGCTCGGTTGAAGAGTTGCCCATGTACGTGAAGTTGCAGAATTTGCAGCGGAAGTACTTTGTGTTTCCTTGGCAATCTGGAGTTTTACGCCCAATGCCGATGAAGGTACCACCAAAGGTAACCTGTAAAATGAGAAAAAAAACACTACTGAGTACAAAAAAAACAATTAACTTTTCAAACTAACTTTCTGGTAGCTGATCATTACCTTGGTAGAAACATTTTAGTTGTGGACTGACAACAAAGACATAGCACATTCTAGAACCTATCACTTGCAGTGCAGGGGTAGCCCCACTGCAAGGCTTACATTTTTAATTTGTTCGGAATTCTGCTTTAAAGATGAGCTTCAGGGAGATATAGAACTACAAATTAACACAGGTATCCATTTATTATAAAATCATGAAATGGATTTTAAATGCAGCTGACTTAAGTGTCTAAATCCCTGAACAGCAGCACTCTGGAATGGAAGTGGCAGTAGAAGAGCCAATCAGGTCTGCTGCAGTGTTCATGTTCTGACAAGGGACATGCTTACAGGAGGAAATAACAATTACCTCATCAGTGTGCTCCTAATCTGTCACTTCTAATCACAGGCTGGAGGTTGGAAGGTGACCAAGCTGGGCTGCTTAACTCCAGTGGGAAAAAAGTCAGGTCAACAACCTTGCTGTGCTGTCTGGTGGCGCTTGGTAAAACTTCATGATGCTTTACACTTGTAACACAATATTTTTTGTCTTTTTTTGTTGTGTTTGAAGTGATCCTGTTGTCCAATGTTGCCCTTTTGTTAAACTGGCCAAAAAGCTCATAGTGCAAAAGAATAAATATTTACCGTCTCCACCGTCGGTGCCAATTATCTCAGCAGTAGTGAATAGAAAGAGCCAACAAAGATCCTGCAGTGTCCAACACTTGTGGGAGTGTTAAATTCTGGTGTCCACCCCCCTCCCATCACTCAATGGTTCAATCTGCTGGCCCTATGTCACTAGGACATACTGTAGTAGTGATGTAGGGGTTAACGGGAGGAACCACAACACACAGTGGGAGGCCCAGGAGGTAAACAGCCCCAGAAGTGATGGATTCTGCAGGATCTTTAGCTGGAGGATTTTCTTCACTACTGTGGAAGTCTGTAGCGTGGAAACCAGGAGAAGTTAGTGTTCCATATCTTCTTTGCAGGAACACTTTACTACAGAGCTGTATTTTAGTGTTATGGTCCCTTTAAAAGGTGAGCCTTGCTATCTCTTTTTATTCCATAAAGAAAATGTTCATTAGAGCCCATTCACATCAGAGCGGTTGTGGATCAGCGCAATTACTGTGCTGATTTCAAAAGGAAGGTTTTGGGAGTTTTTAATTGCATTTCAGCACTGAAACACAATTAAAAACACCCAAAACCGCGCTGATCTGCGCGGTTCCATTGAAAGCTGTATGGAAACCACACTGATCAGCGTGGCAAAAATATTGCAGGGAGCAGTTTGGGCGGGGGGGCGTTGAGCCGCACGGTCGCACGAACGGTCACCATAGCAATGTATGGGATCGTTCATGTCGGTGGATCCGCGTGGCCGAACCGCCCCGGTGTGAACGGGCTCTCAGGTCAATAAACAAGAAAATGTATAATACATAAACAAGGGCACAGTGTCAAAGGGTAGGGAACAATCGACAAGTAACACTATCTCAACCAATCTTTCCACATCTTCCAGGGTTGCCAGACTACATGCCTAGGCCTGGATATAACTGGAATTAATTAAAAAAATATATAAATTCTAATAAACTAGAAGGACACCAGACCTCTTACAGCCATATTTTATCGGGCAGCCACATTTCACTGATGTTGACAGCAGGTGAGTTTATTGCTGTTAATATTACCAGCATCGTGTATGTTAGAATGCTCGCTGTCTTGTAAAGTTAACTTTCTTTTAATTAAGATAGCTTCCAGCTCGTGTCTGCCTAGGCCTTCTTATTTAGCTGTCACTTTCATGTAAACCTTGTTTGAAAGAAGCAGGCCAGGTATTTCAAGACTTCCTTCTGAAAGTGATTTATTATATCCTGGCTAACCCTTACTTAATGCTTCATTTTATTACGGAATGTCATCCTTCCAACAATCCACTCTACAAAGCAATTTTAGATGCTACCAACAACGAAAATATGCATTGTTAATAAAATGATCAAAAAGAGAGGTGGAGGAGCAAAATTTGCAATTAAATTTACGAATTGCCGATGACACTTGTTGTTTTAGTGGTATGTTAAATTATTATAACGTGCCGTGCAATCTGTTGGCTGTAAATAAATCCTCAATAATAATAATACTGTGATAATAATTACTATTATAATTATTATTAGTGTTATTATACACTGAGTGGCCAGTTTATTTTGACCACCTGACGTTTGTAGGCAAATTAACTATAATTAGCTATAATTTTTCGCTGAAGTTGCTAGAGGGCCAGACCATTATAAAAAGGGAAGCAAGTTGTTTACCACGACAGTAGAAGTGATTTTTTTCTGAAGATATGTGTAAACAACGCGATTTAACAGCCTTTGAACGTGGGATGATTGTTGGCGCGAGCCATGGAGCGAGTATCAGCAAAACAGCAGAATTTGTTAAATGTTCAAGAGGAGCTCTAAAATCTGGGTCTAAACGTGAGAATTGTGGCCGTCAGCGACTAGTCAATGTTAGGGCAGAACGGAAAGTGGCAAGACTGGTACAAGACAACAGAAGGGCAACAGTCAGATTCCTCGCATCACCTTTCAACATCTCGTGGAGTCATCTCGTGGCCCAACGAAGTACTGATGGGGTGGTCATAATAATCTGGCCACTCAGTGTATTTTCATAATAACATAAATTCACCCTGCTAGCCCACTAATCTGGTTAATGTGGTTGTACCGTTGTTTATATATTTTAATGTGTTTTATGTAATACAGTTTAGTGCAGGTGCTCGTTGCTTTAGTAACATATACATATAGACAGGTCTGGTGGGTAAATGCATTCTGGAGAAATATGCCTATGGGTTTCATCTGCCCAAAGTGGCCCTGACTTGATGGGGCCCGAGCCAGGTACAAATTAGCTACCTGTATTGGCAGCCCTGTCTGGAATAATTGGTGTGGCACTTCAGTCCCTACATCTATTGTGTTCACTGTCCAGCCAAGGATACTGTGGAGATCCTTTGGAATGCGAAAGTTGCCAACCCTTCAGCCAGATCACCCATATTTACATATTATAGGACTTGTAAAGTCTGGCTTATACCATCCTGTTATAACATCAGCATTCTAATAGGAATTCATACTAGAGTTGTTTTTGATAATGTATTTAAAGCTTACTAGAAAAAAAATCCCTTTTATGTAGTGAGTGCTGCCTTCTGTCTACTCATCACTTCCAACAACTTCCTGGATTCCCAGTGTGCTTTGCGTCTCTTTCCCTACTACTTGATGTGATGCAATCTCAATCTTTCAAGACTACATATCCCATCATGCATTTCTTCCAGCAAACAATGATGATGTTACATTGTTCAGACATTGAGTTGTAGTTCTGATGTCTGGCTTAGTTATAAGTGCAGGAAGTGCATATTTGCAGGGCTGAGTGAAATTGTGCATTGAGGAAGTCCACCCTATAGGCATCTTCAATAAGTACGTTTACAAACTCCTAGATGGACATGGTTATTAGGATTGGGATTCTGGAAATTCAATATAGAGATACAGATTTATTTTTAGTTTTTGAACATAGATACCCTTTAATTACTGTTGGATGAGAATAACCACACGGGTCCCGTGCTCTCATCCCACACTTCCAAATATCAGTGCTGTGCAGCTGTCTGTGCTCACTTCTAGTGAACAGACCAGCAAAAAAGTTACTGTATTTGCTCATCCTTACAGTAAACTGGTCTAAATTCAGAAACAACACAACAGGTATTTATAGATCATCACTAATCTGTAAAGTTCCCTAAACAACAAACTGCATACAAGGGTAATGACGGGAACCCCAGGCATGTGTTCACCTCCTCTGCACATCACACTGGATGACGGCACAGAACAGGACAGGCAAATCCTCTCTCCTCTCTATCATGGACTCTATTCCTGGTTCAGACTGACCCCACACTGCCACACACAGAAGCTTTCATTCAAATCCCTGCATGTGTGGCTGTGCTCTGGACACACATTTGCTGCTGGAAGTCATTGGAGTCATCACTACTGCAGCCGTGTTCTTGGTGTCATTTTGAACAGCCAGCAATGGCCGATCAGGTACCGATTGCCGGCATGTGCTGCCCCCACCCCCTCCACTGCCACCGGCTTCCCCGGGCTCCGCTGTGCCCTGTGCCAGTGTCTCCGCAACGATCGGAGAGAGAACCAGTGGCTTCCAGCCACCGATCTCTCCTCTGATCACATGATCTGGAAGTGATGTGTATTGCATCGCTTCTAGTGTCATTGTTTACATTCTCCGGCTCTTAAAACCAGGAGAAGAAGCTGGGGAAGCAGATATCTGCTTCCCCAGCTTCTTTGGGGTCCCTAGGTGACATTAGGGGTCTGAAAGACCCTTGATGTCTCCATAAAGAGGACCTGTCACACCCTATCTGCTATTACATAGGGGACTTCTTAGCCCCCCGATGTGATAGCAAAAAAGTTAGTGTAAAAAAAAAGTGTTTACAAATTTAAAACAATATTAAAGTAACACGTGCACGCACATACACACGCAAACACACATCCATGTGCCTACAAGCCAAAAAAAGTGACGTGAACGTCAGAGTGAGAAAATCATTCTAGAGCCATTAATCCCTGTTAGGTTGGATATTGAAGCTTTTTGCAGCTTCACGGGCGAACTCAATTTTAAGGCTTGACATGTTTGGTATCTATTTACACCGGCGTGACCCCGTCTTACATAACAACATAAAAGATTGCACCTAGCATCTTTTTATTCTACAGGGCATCTGCTTTCAGAAAATATATCATTGTTTTGGGGGTTTGAAGCTGTTTTCTAGCCAAAAAGTCAGATAATATCATGTGTGTGCAAATCATAACAAATTGCTCCGGACAGCAAGTGGTTAAAGAAGAGCTCCAGGCAGAATAAAACTTAACCCTTGCAGTGGAGCTAACCCCCACACTGCAAGGCTTAAAGTCCATTTCCACCTTTTGTAAGTGATTACCATTTTTTGTGGTAATGAAGAGGTGATGCAGTGATGATGTATATGAGTGTACATGTTCGTGACTCACATTGTTGGCATTTTTTATTATGCCTGAAGCCTACAAATTCAACATTTCCTCCACAGGAAAATCAGCCTGACACCAGACTGTAATCAGCTGCCCCCTCCCTGTCACCCATTATAACATGATCAGAAAACACCCGCTCTGCCTTTACTCACAAGACCCTGGCTGGAGGAAGGGGGGGGGGGGATATACACACATCTCTTGTACAGCACAGAGGCAGATGTTTGCATGCGGATATGAAGAGTAAAGCTAACAAAAATGTAAGCTTCTGCATATACAGCTGAATACGCCTTCTTCATGTTCACTCTGTGTACATTGCTGGCAAATGTCTTTTTTTTTTTTTTTTTTAAATACCTCTGCAAGGGTGGAAATGGGCTTTTCGTGTTTATTTTGGTGTAAGTGTAAAATATAAAAATAAACTCTCACCTGAGCCTGAGAGCCAACTGGCCGGTTCCTGCAGACTCTCTGCAGGTAGCCCCACTGCAAGGGTTACGTTAAATCCTGCCTGGAGTTCTTCTTTAAAGGCTACATTTACTTTTCTGACCACGTTTCAGCAGGACAGCAGGCAGCCATTATGTTCTAATGGCACCCCAGTCGCGCCGGACGGATCGCGTGGTTTCCAGCTGTGATTACGCCTGTGCTTCTGAACACATTCATGGCTAAAATGTATCACACAAAAAAAGGTACATGTACCCTTTTTCTGCGATTGCCGCGTGGATGTCACCCCATTGAAATCAATGGGGCCGCGCAGCAATCGCTGTCTGCATTGTGCAGGACCGCGCGATCACGGGACGCGTGTCCCGGGTGTCGTGCAGTGTAGTGCAGGTGTGACCCTAGCCTAAAGCTAATAGATGGCAGCTGCTGGAAATCTTGTACTGGGCAGAGTTCCGGGATGCCGAGCTGAGAAAGTTGGAGTTGTTCGGAAAAATTAAGTGAATGGGCAAAAATGTAAAGCAATGCTTTGCTGGGCAATGTATATTTGTTTGATCTGCATTCATTACTGAAAAAAAAGTTTGAGAGTTTAATACTACTTTAATCTTCTACTTGGAACTAAAGCTGGCCATACACTTTACAATTGGATTGTACAATCTCTGTACAGTCTGTTTTAAATTTACCAAAACTATGTCAAATGAGGACAAACCTAAACAATGCATTCAACTGGTATCCAATCAGGCAGGCCCTTGCACTACATAGCTGTTTGTAGATATAAAGGAGGTTGTACAATCATATTATGTAGTATATGGTAACCACTAGGCTGACCAAACACATTAAACAGAATCTGACTGTACAATCAATTTGAGAATTGTGAAAACAATGTAATATGAAGAGCGGTCTAAACTATCCAATTTGTATTCTATCAGACAGGCCCGTGCAGTACATGCTTGTTAGTACATCTAAAGGACATTGTACAATCAGATTGTAGTGTGTATTGTAGAGTGTAGGAGGAAGGATAAATGGACTACAAGTGAGGTAACATCACCACAACTGGCTGGTGGGACTTGTAGTTTCTCCATTGTCAAAGTATCTATGAATGGATGAGACAGCTGTGTGGATGGAGACACCCACAGCTGCAATAAAAATTAAAAGACAACACCTGCTTGTAGGGAGAAGAACCCTCCAAATCAGGTAAGTGGGGGGGGGGGGGGGTGGGGGGGGGGGGGGGGGGTGGCAATGTGACCATGTTTCATGTTACTCCCTGAAACAGGGTCAGAAAAGTAAACTTAAACTTTAAAGGGTAATTCCACTTTCTCAGGTGAATTAAGAAAAATGGAATTACCCCCTCCAATCTGGCCCCGTCCCCCACCCCTTGCTATACTTACCTTTCAGTGAACGCTCCTTCCCCTCTGTCGGGTGTACTGCCATCCAGCACAGCCCTGCACTATGGACTGTATTTTGCTTGCAAATGGTGAACACTCATTGGTCAGCGCTGTCACCTGACCAATGAGAAGCCCTTCTTAGCAAGTTGGTGAGCGCATTCAGAAACACTCATCAATGGTCAGCGTGGTCGCCTGATGAGTAACCAATGAGTGCTTGCCATTTAAGAGCAAAATCTCAAAATCCAGAGTGCAGAGCTACACTAGACGACAGTATGGGATTCTTCGTACGCCAGTACCAGTAGAGGGGAAACAAGCGTTCGCCCAAAGGTATGTAAGGCAGAAAGGGTAAGTCAATTTTCCTAAATTCACCTGGGAAAGTGGAATTACTCTTTGAGAAAAGAAGAGGATGGTTATGAAAAAAAATTGCCCATCTGAAATGACAAGTCTGTGTGCCGCCCATTATAGGCTATAGCGGTTTTTAGTTTTTCAATTACCTTCATAAACTATAACTGAAATCGGTGAGCCGGCATTCCCCGGGGTGCCCTCCACAGCTCTAGGCCCCAGGCCGAGCCTAGGCCGGGGAGGCCCTCTGAGCGATCTGTTTCATTCCGGCCAGACCAAGGGAGAAATGTAGCTGAAGCTATAAGTTGGAACATCATTATTTTCCTTGAGTGAAACGCTGATTCCTTTCACACATCTCAAACTGATAGGCAGGCACATGCAGCACACGTTATTAAAGATTTTATAACCTTTCCACGTTCAGAGACTCCGAAGACAGAAACATTCCCACCACAGCGGCTTCCAAGAGGATAAAATCTACTTTATTGAAGGAGAACACATGCGAGACATAACTGGAAAAAAGACGCCAGGGCTTTATCCCCACCTTAAAATTCAGTAAGACTTTAAACAGTTTAATTATTCTAGTGATTTAAGGCCGCAAATGACAGCAGTGAGGAATAAAGGGGGGGGAGGGGGGGCAGGCTTTCCGGGGCCCTGTTGTTAAAATAAAGGTTGTCATAGCAGGCCGAGCGGGCCCTTCCCCTGAGCGTGCCACACCTGTCTAGTGATGTTACAGGCAGGCTGAGAGAAGGCCCACGACGAGGATGTCACAGAGAGAATGCTTTTTTATGATCCAGAAAACACTTAATTTCTGAGGTGTGGAAATATGTGACGTTTGCATTGATTCTCTCCGAGGCTTTGCAAACCAATTTCACACCCACTGCAGATCGCCCTGCCCAGGCTACTGAGGAGCCATCAGATTGTTTAGATGGCTTTGTCTACCACCCCCTCCAACCCTGAACACAATACAATATACTGATAACACATCGCTCAGAAAGACGTTTGGCCTCAGGGAGTCACAGCACTAGACGCTGTCTCTACCTTTGTTCAGTCACGGCAACTTTTAAAAAGTATGCAAGGCACCCCCAGTCTAAAATGTAACAAACTTGAATGCAAGAAAAAGACACATGGTCCCCCTTCTCCTCAGAATCAATAGCAAACCCTTATCCTAGACAGGGATCTGGTAGGGATCTTAAGGTGGGATCTCAAGCAAAAATCCTTCACATCGGATTCATCCCCCTATACATGAAAAGCCCCCTTTAGATTTAGAGCCCCCTTCACATCAGATCCCCCCCATACCCGCCTTCACATCAGATCCTCCCCACCCACCTTTTACATCTAAAACCCCCGTTAACATCAGATCCACCCCCTCTTTCACATCAGATCCCCCCCTCCGCTCTCCCTTCACATCAGCCATAACATTATGACCACTGAGAGGTGAAGCAAATAACAGTGATTATCTGATTACAGTGGTACCTGGAAGTAAGTGGGATATATTAGGCAGAAAGTGAATATTTTGGCCCTGAAGTTGATGTGTTGCAAGTAGAAAAAATGGACAAGCGTAAGGATTTGAACGACTTTGACAAGAACCAAACTGTAATGGTCAGAGTAACCCCAAAATTGCAGCTCTTGTGGGGTGGTCCCAGTCTGCAGTTTGTCAGGACCTACCAAAAGTGTTCCAAAGAAGGAGAACCAGCGACAGGATCTTTGGCGGCCAAGGCTCATTGATGAATGTTAAGAGCGAAGGCTGGCCCGTGTAGTCTGATCCAACAGAAGAGCTGCTGTAGCTCAGATTGCTGAAAAAGTTAATGCTGGTTCCAATAGAAAGATGTCTATACACACAGTGCATTACAGTTTGTTGCATATAGGGCTGCGTACCTCCACACCGGGCAGGGTGCCGATACTGACCCCTGTCCACCGCAGGTGTGCATCAGAACTGGATCACAGAGCAATGGAAGAAGGTGGCGCCTGGCATTTATGTGGATGTTACTTTTACACAAACAACCTACCTAAACATTGCTGCTGATCAAGCATATACCTTCGTGGTAACAGTATTCCCTGATGGGAGTGGTTATGTTCATCAGGATAATGTGCTCTGCCACACTGCAAAAATGGTTTAAGAATGGTTTGAGGAACACAACAATGAGTTCCAGGAGTTAACTTGGCCTCCAAATTCTCAAGATCTCAATCCAATCTGGCATCTGCGGCATATGCTGGAAAAACAAGTCCAATTGATGGTGGTCCCACCTTGCAACTTACAGGACAATTTTCTGATCCAGATCTGGTCCAGATCTGGAGACGCGGTGCTATGCATGCTGTGCGTTTTGACGCATTTTTGTTCCAGTTAAAAAAAAAAGTTTGTCGTTTTTTTTTTGGTTGGAGTGGGGCTGTCAGTATGTTAGCTGTAGTGCAGTGCGTTTTCGGCGCGTTCGTGCATTTCCGGACCGGACAAAATGTGACATGCAGTATGTTTTCTGTCCGGACCGGACTGCACTCATGAGAACTGTAGCCCATAAAACACATAGGGATACATTGGGATGCATTTTGGGTGCATGAGCGCACAGATCTGGTCCGGACAGAATACGGACGTCGTGCAAACAAGCCCTTAAAGGATCTGTCACTGATTGCTTGATGCCACATACCACAGCATACCTTCAGAGGTCTAGTGGAGTCCATGCCTCTATGGGTCAGGGCTGTTTTGGCGACAAAAGGGGGACTTACTCAATATTAGTCAAAAAACAACAGTATTTGTTTTGCATGTCCCTTATTTTGGTTTTGGTTTCAGCCTTTCAGAAAAATGCCAAAGCACAGCGCCTTAAGTGCTTCTAATGATTAAATGCATCCATTATTCTTAAGAGTCTACTTACAATTTACAGACTCATCATTGCCAGCCTCCTCTGGGCCTCCAGCACAAAACTGTTGTGAAAATCCCAGCTGTGAATTTTTAATGATTTGATATGTGTAAAAGTAAAGCGGGGGGGAAAAAAAAGCAACTGATGCAATACAGCATCCAGGGTGCATGGCCAGAGTCTGCTGCAAACACTTCGGGCAGTATGCATTCTGACAGGTTTATTTTACACCAGCCACATTTAATAAGTAACAACCGTACAAATCATCTGTTCTACATGACAGACCATTACCAGGCACTTTCTCTGCCAGGACAGCACTTGCACAACATTACTGGCTATATTATCAGTTTCTCGTACTTAAAGGGTAAGTGTATCTTTAAAGCCTGAAGCAAGAGGGTCAGGGTCAGAGTGATGGAGAAGCGACAGTTGGCCAGTCATATAGGCACAAAGTGACAAGACGTACACTGTACGTCTCCTGTCACGAAGGGGTTAAGAAGGGTGCCAACCGTGGCAGCTACTGTGTTTTTCTTATGCCAGGTTTACCTTAAAATCAACCTATGGCCAGGCTACTGACATCCATACTCTTAAAGAGCAGTAAGTGAGCTTCAAAGCAAGCATTCGCTAACCTCTCTAGCTGCAGACATTTTGGGTGATTCCTTCTCAAAGATCACAGCAGAAGCACTGAAGGTCATATCTCTAAAGCCTGAAGCAAGAGGGTCAGTATGGTGTCAAAGTGACAAGCATTTTAACATGGAGGCCAGCAGTGGCAACTGCTGTGTTTTTCTCATGCTAGGTTCACTTTAAAATTAACCTATGGCTGGGCTACCGACATTCATGCTCTTAAAGAGTGGTACGTAAGCTTCAAAACAAGCATTCACTGACCTTTCTAGCTGCAGATACTGTGGAGTAATTCATTATCAAAGATCACAGCAGAAGCACTCAAGGCCTCATCTCCCAATAACTCAGCTCACTCTGCTTCCCTCCCAGGTGGAACTAGACCTGCTACAGGTTTAAAACAGGTCTCCTGTCTAAAGTAAAATCCCCCACCACTTACATTACCTGAGATAAAATAAAAATAAGTGCTTTAGGAACGGAAATGGTGCAATAAAATACTATATCTGGACTGAACAATTCAAACAAACTATTTCTCAGCTGGTAAAACAGCCGCTATGAATCCTCTAAAATCCGTCTGCATTAAGTCGAGGTGTCAGTACCGTGCGGTGGAGCAGCTGAGGCTAATGTTTGGTACTGACATTTAGCTAATAAAACCTTGTCCACAAATCTGCTCTCACAGAGGTGTGTAATTCCGCGCCAAAACAGTCATTGCAAATAATTCCAAATCCCACTTGTCCTAGCGTCTGACTCTATTTGAATTGATAATACATGACATTATGTCTTTGAAAAGCTACTAGAATGCTGAACAGCCCAGAGAACAGACACCAAATAGATATCAGTAAAGTGCAGCTCCACTCTACAAAACTAATGTCACAGAGTACACCTGCTATTCAGGCAATTTTTTATTTTAGTAAAATAAGACAAGCAGCTAAGCTCACAGTTCTAATACATCTACATTTACTGTGTAACCTCCAGGGGGATTTGTAATTCTGTAAAGCTAGTCTTTTGATTGACACACATCTACCACACTGCACTGCCAGGCAGGTGACACATTTATTTCACGGGTCAGTAATGCAGCTTCAGTGCAATGCAAATCAATGTCAAATCTCCTCCTGCTGCCTGCTGCCTGTTCATTCAACAAAAAAGTAGCAAAATCAACTCAGAGGATGCACCAAAATGAAATTTTTAGACCGAAACGAAAAAATTTGACTGAAAATGACTTTTTCCCAACCTTTTTAAAATGTTTTAAAATAATTTTTACATTTTGTTTATTTGTATTTAATTTTTGTACTTTACTGGTAGGGGTTTTGGGGAAAGATCTGTGGTCTAAACAGATCCCTGATCTTTCCCTTTTAAAAACTAAGTGAATAGGAAGTTCTCAGTACAGAGGCTTCCTGTTCATTTACAACCTGGAGATATCAATCTGGAGATTGAGCCGGAGATATCATTTACAATCTGGAGAAATCAACCCATGCATGAATGGACAGGAAGCTTCTGTACCGAACGGCTTCCTGTTCAATCATTATGTCCCCCATTCATAAATGAACAGGAAGTGATGTATATATTTACAAACACTTAGCTCTCAGTACTGATCACTGAGTGTTTGTGTCTCCATCCTGACTGCTCCGCCTGTCACAGGAGCTGAGCTCTCCTCCCGCACCAACACACTTGGCATCCTGACAGGTCTCTCTTCCCTGCACCACCCGGGTCGGCATCCTGACAGATCTCCTCCCTGCACCACCCTGCTTGGCCTCCTGAAAGCTTCTCTTCTCCCCGTTGGGCACTGGCAGCTGGATTGGCTCCCCTCTGATCCCCACTGCCTCTGCTGACACAGGCAGGGGAGAGCAGCGGGGATCTGAGGGGATGCAGACCGCCCCAGTGGGGAGGAGAGAAGCTAAGGATCCACCGTATTTTCGGGGCATTTTGCCCATAGTACGATTTTCAGCCAAAATGTTTTGGCAGCTGAATTTTCCCTGCATGGATACCTCTGTCCAGTGAGCAGGTAAGTAGTTGAGCTGAAACAGGGTCTACTTTAATATTATTATAGTTAAAATGTATTTTTATTTTTAAAAATAGCCTAAAAATAAAACAAGGCAGCCTTGGCTCCAATACTGGTTTCTCTGGTGCAGCTCCACCCGCAGTCTCACCACTCTTTGATCCAAAGCCAGTCCTCTTCTGGGTTGAATGATGTCCAGCATTCTTTAACCCATTTCCTGGTGTATAGGGCATCATGGACCCACCCCCAGGGAGGCGTCACCATGGTGCCCTGCACTCACAGTATGTTGATGCTGAGAAGTGCTCTTTTCATGATTGAGGACTGGCCAGCACTGGAAAAGGCAAATAGGACCCTCAGCATCATGTAAACCAACCATACTAAATGTGGGCAGGGAGTGAGGCACAGAACAGTAGAGGTCAGAGTTGGGTTTTAAACTTTCCTCTTCAATTTGGAGGTACATAAGTATTTCTGAAACTGACAAAAAATTCAAATGTTGCTTCTACCTGCAACACATGTTTTTTTCATTGCCTGTTTCTCTTTTTGGCTTCCTGCTTTTCCCACCAGCTTTTTTTCTTATTATTATAACACTAAGATTAATCATATGATTGGAACAGGGAGACCCCTGGTTCACACCTAGGAGTTTCTGAGTAGTTGGAAAAGCGCTTTTACATGCCCAACACAAGAAATAACATGATTTTTTAATGGCCCTGGTTCTATGATTTTCAATGGCCCTGGTACCTGAGCAAAAAAACACCAGCAGGAAAAAGCCAAAAGCCCAAAGCCCAAAAAGGAACATGAGCTTATTTGGGCAGTTAAAAGTGTGTTTTTACTCCATAGACTTCAATGGAAATTTCCAAAAATGTGCGGCAGAAGCATGTTGCATATTTTTAGTGTTTTTTGCACTTTAAATGCACGTTCTTCCATTGCCCGCAATGTTTCATGAGCTGCCAGTCAAAACGCGCATCTTCATGTATGCTCCTCACGCGCGTACAAATGCGCAAAAAATGGTGCCGCCTAGGTGTGAAACAAGCCTTACAACCAAGAAGGAAGAAGTGACTGGAATGCATGTGTCAGTTTCAACCAAAAAAGCAAGAGGTGAAATTCTAATGTGAATCTAAATTCTTTGCAATCTATAGGTTTGACCTGGTAAAGATTTCTGTTTTTCCCTCAACAAAAGAGACGCTCAACTTTATATGTTCTAGCCACATCAAAACATATAAAATTAAAGGGAAGTAGGGAGTATAAACAGCAACATCACAGAAGAGACAGATAACAGGGACTGTTTGGTAAGATCCCTGGTATTAATTAAAAAGCCAGGCAAACTGTGCAAGTTTGTGTGCCAGAATTAAATGTCAACCAGCATTTGAAGCCTTAAAGGAGATGTGAGAACTGTGATCAATAATGATTTTAAAAATAGTTCATTTTCAAACACTTGAAATAAACAAATACAGATCAAGCTCTGACTTTGTGATACAGTAGGTAGTGTGTTTTTCAGATGTCTGTTCACAGGGAGACCCTCAACTGTTTAGGAATAATGTTTTCCCCCTCCGATAGTAATTTTCATTAAAGGGGAAATGCACTGTAGAAGCTGTACCTCCAAAACAAGCAAACAGAGGGCATAGGGCTGTTCACTTTTATTGCTAGTAGACTTCCTGCTGCTGATATTTTTCCCATTACTGACTTGCAATGCCTTATTCTGCACTATATATCTGTGGACTTTGCTTCCTCATGACAGAGCTTCTCCCTGATAGCTGGTGATCTGATGACTGATTGGGGAATATTCAAGAAGCAACAGGAGTGATGGGAGTTAGCACAGATCCACAGAATGGATGAAGACAAAGTAGTAAAATGTTGTTAGCAACTACATTTATTTAGTTGCTAACAAAATTCTTTGTGTACATCTTGCTGTGGCCGAAGGCTAGATTCCGCAGCTGGTAGGTGAATGCAAAAAAAGGGTAGTGGGCGTGTGCATTAGCCAGCCTGCTATTGGTTATGGCAATTAGAATTAGCCAATAGCAGAATCTAGCCAACTGATGAATGGGGCGGGGGTTACTTGGAATCTACCATTCCTTATGGGTACCGGATAGATAGATAGATGGATAGATAGATAGATAGATAGATAGATAGATAGATAGATAGATAGATAGATAGATAGATAGATAGATAGATAGATAGATAGATAGATAGATAGTGCACAGGAAGTTCACTGATATATTTCAGGAGATATTCAAGACTTCAAGGTAAATTATTCAGGATAATGCTTAGGCACAATCGACATGTCTAGATGTTCTTCACCTGAGGAAAATGTACACTATTTACAGTATGTATATAGTTTAAATTCACAGCTGTAAATGTGTTTTAAAATAAATTATTGTGAGATCTTACAATTTTTATCTAAAGCTGACCACATACTGGGTCACCATTTATAAGAAGCATGTCTGGTGTGTCAGACAGCTAGTCATGTTCTACAGATTTACACTGACAAACTGTATATAAATATCTGAATTGTGGCAAGGAGGAATAAAAACAGCTCAAACACACAGAGGATGTCATTCCATAATTGGTGGGATGGCTGAACCAGGTCATTATTAACTTATAGTGGAACTCCTGCCAATGGTTTTTTTTTCTATTGTTCTCTATCTCCAAATTAAGGTCCACTCTCCTTCCTTGTCCTCGTCAAGTGAAGGGAAACCTCAATAAGGCAACAGACAGCAATATAACCTCATAGATATTTGAACTCTTCAATCTACTTAAAGTGACACTAAACTCAGGAGTCATGTTGTCAAATTTAAGATTTTAACTTATTTCCTGTCCTAGTGACCACACAGACCCAAATAAAAGGTAAGAGTTTTTTTACATTATTTTTAGCTGTGAATAAGAACACATAAGCATATTGCAGAGTTTTTGCGCATTTGACTGCAAAAGTGGTAAAACACTTTAAATAATAATGCTCCATGTATCGGGAGAGTGACCACGGTATGTCTGTTGCCTAAATATTTTGTCCTAAAATATGTCCCATCTCAGAAAGGTGAGATATAGATGTAAGCTGTGGAAAAATTTGGTATTTCGTTATTTTGGGATTCGGATCTGGAATACAATTTGGTTCAGGTTTGGGACTCGGACGAAATCTGAATTTTCATTAGTTTCGGATGAATTTATGAATATTCATTGTGAATACCACCAAAAACCATTTACAGATATTAGTACTAAAGCTGAAGCTCCTAGACCCGAATGGCATTCAGGAGTCTGAATTTCCGAATACCATTCGGGAGCTCCAGAAAGCAATACGGGTTGGGAGCCATTATAAAGCTGAGGCTTCCAGACCCAAACAGCATTCGGGAGCTCTTGCATGCTATTCAGAAATTTGGACTCTATTCGGGTCTTGGTGTACCAGTTTTAGTATTATGTATATATAAGTAGTATTCTATAATATGAACAATTATTCGTAGAGGCAACATTGTGACCCATATATACATAAAATTAAACCTGAGGCTCCCAGACCCGAATGGAATTCGGGAGCTCCTGAATGCAATTAGAAAATTCGGATTCAGACCCATTCGGATGCATTAAACCGAAAAACACCTCTGGCCAGAAAAGTCACATGTTCAATTTAGTTTTTTAACGAAATTTGGACGGGATCTGAAATTTTGAAACAGAAATTCGGATTCGGATGCATTAGGATCCGGAAATTTCAGTTGCTTGATAGACACTAAAAATGTTGTTAGCAACTACATTTATTTAGTTGCTAACAAAATTCTTTGTGTACATCTTGCTGTGGCCGAAGGCTAGATTCCGCAGCTGGTAGGTGAATGCAAAAAAAGGGTAGTGGGCGTGTGCATTAGCCAGCCTGCTATTGGTTATGGCAATTAGAATTAGCCAATAGCAGAATCTAGCCAACTGATGAATGGGGCGGGGGTTACTTGGAATCTACCATTCCTTATGGGTACCGGATAGATAGATAGATAGATAGATAGATAGATAGATAGATAGATAGATAGATAGATAGATAGATAGATAGATAGATAGATAGATAGATAGATAGATAGATAGATAGTGCACAGGAAGTTCACTGATATATTTCAGGAGATATTCAAGACTTCAAGGTAAATTATTCAGGATAATGCTTAGGCACAATCGACATGTCTAGATGTTCTTCACCTGAGGAAAATGTACACTATTTACAGTATGTATATAGTTTAAATTCACAGCTGTAAATGTGTTTTAAAATAAATTATTGTGAGATCTTACAATTTTTATCTAAAGCTGACCACATACTGGGTCACCATTTATAAGAAGCATGTCTGGTGTGTCAGACAGCTAGTCATGTTCTACAGATTTACACTGACAAACTGTATATAAATATCTGAATTGTGGCAAGGAGGAATAAAAACAGCTCAAACACACAGAGGATGTCATTCCATAATTGGTGGGATGGCTGAACCAGGTCATTATTAACTTATAGTGGAACTCCTGCCAATGGTTTTTTTTTCTATTGTTCTCTATCTCCAAATTAAGGTCCACTCTCCTTCCTTGTCCTCGTCAAGTGAAGGGAAACCTCAATAAGGCAACAGACAGCAATATAACCTCATAGATATTTGAACTCTTCAATCTACTTAAAGTGACACTAAACTCAGGAGTCATGTTGTCAAATTTAAGATTTTAACTTATTTCCTGTCCTAGTGACCACACAGACCCAAATAAAAGGTAAGAGTTTTTTTACATTATTTTTAGCTGTGAATAAGAACACATAAGCATATTGCAGAGTTTTTGCGCATTTGACTGCAAAAGTGGTAAAACACTTTAAATAATAATGCTCCATGTATCGGGAGAGTGACCACGGTATGTCTGTTGCCTAAATATTTTGTCCTAAAATATGTCCCATCTCAGAAAGGTGAGATATAGATGTAAGCTGTGGAAAAATTTGGTATTTCGTTATTTTGGGATTCGGATCTGGAATACAATTTGGTTCAGGTTTGGGACTCGGACGAAATCTGAATTTTCATTAGTTTCGGATGAATTTATGAATATTCATTGTGAATACCACCAAAAACCATTTACAGATATTAGTACTAAAGCTGAAGCTCCTAGACCCGAATGGCATTCAGGAGTCTGAATTTCCGAATACCATTCGGGAGCTCCAGAAAGCAATACGGGTTGGGAGCCATTATAAAGCTGAGGCTTCCAGACCCAAACAGCATTCGGGAGCTCTTGCATGCTATTCAGAAATTTGGACTCTATTCGGGTCTTGGTGTACCAGTTTTAGTATTATGTATATATAAGTAGTATTCTATAATATGAACAATTATTCGTAGAGGCAACATTGTGACCCATATATACATAAAATTAAACCTGAGGCTCCCAGACCCGAATGGAATTCGGGAGCTCCTGAATGCAATTAGAAAATTCGGATTCAGACCCATTCGGATGCATTAAACCGAAAAACACCTCTGGCCAGAAAAGTCACATGTTCAATTTAGTTTTTTAACGAAATTTGGACGGGATCTGAAATTTTGAAACAGAAATTCGGATTCGGATGCATTAGGATCCGGAAATTTGGATGTGTCCGAATGTCTGAATTTCGGAAAATTTGTACGAATTTTGATTCAGAACGAAACGAATCACACAGGTCTAGTGGGATATATGCATGTCATACCATGAATGGAACTGTCAAAACTATGACAGATATTTCTGACCTGAAGTTGTGAGCTTCATCAACCTGAGGAGGAGGGATCTTCATCTATTTCACCTTGTTTAAACTTGTCATACTACATAAATAAACCTAATTATATTTATCACAGGGCAGACGAGGAGCTGTTTGCCGTGGACTTACTAAAAACTACTTACACAGAAATAATACTAAACTTAATATATGACGCTTGACAAGTAAATCACTAGCTATAAAACGAAGCAAAAAAAAAGGCCCACGTGTAAGACTGGCAAACAGGAAATGAGGATATCTGTCATAAGAAAAAAATTATTCAACCAGGAGCTCCAGGACAAATTACATAAATGTAACATACTTAAATACCATTTGGATTACTATACTTGCGCATTACATGGACTTTCTTCACACCTATTCTCTAAGAACATCTGTTGCCTAAATACAAAACAAGCCGAACATTTGGCTGAACATTTTTTTAAACTCTTGCATGCAATATCAGAGCCTATATATACACCATATGCTCATATATCTCCAGCAGTCAGTCAAGATTATCATAACAAGTAGAAAGAACACCACTGAAGTACGGTGAAAAAAAACCTTAAAGTGACATTAAAGGCAAAGAGTGTTTTCCTTCCCCCAATGTTAATTAAAACACTTACCTTAAATGATGTCTATTAATCCGATCTTCTTCTTTCCTGTAGTTTTCAGCCTTCTCTCCAGCGCTGCAGCGAGTGTCCGATCCATCGCTGACTCCTCTGTCCTTGCTGGTACTTCCTGTCCCACGGTGTCTGCATGCGGGTGGACGCGCCCATAGACTTACCTTGTGTCTCTCCCCGTCTCCTGGCCGAAAATCCAAACTGCGCATGCGCCCGCCCCAAGATGCTTTGCGGCCACGTGAACATTTTCAGATTTTCAGATGGGAGTGCGCAGCGAAGACAGGGGTAAGTTTAAACCGCTTTTTAAAAACTTTTTGCATATATCTACTGCTTGCTAGCAGTAGATATATGCAAAAACACCAGAGGGTTTAGAAACCCTTTAAAACTTAATGTGGACCTAAACCAAAACTATATTTGACAGCAAACTTTTTTTTGATATTTTGGATGCAGTAAGTCAGGCTTAAAAAACACTGTCTTTTTTAATTTACCGTCTGCGTCTCATTAGGGAGATTTCCCTTCACTTCCTGAGCTGTAGCCACAACAGGAAGCAGGGTATACAGTATGTTTCCAATGTGAGGGATATATTCTCCAAGACAATTTTCAACAAGTATCCCTATTTGAAGATTTCCCTTCTATTCCTGTTCTGGTGGCAGCTGAAAATTATGGATGTACCCATATTATTATTCCTGGTGACATTGGTGACAGTTAGTGCTACAGCAGCATTAAGCTCAGCCACTGAGGCTACAGTGGAAGGATTTACGTACTAGGCATGAGAGTGCTCCTCCTTGTGATGCTGGGGGTGCGCCAAATTTCCCAGAGCCTGGGTAGGACCAGGTGGATTCATTACAATGCTATTGTACTGGCCAGGCTATTGGGAAGTCAAGCTTGGCCTACATCTATGGCATTTAAACTAAGGACCAATTTTCTAAGCTACTACAGAGTTTTAAAAGTACTTGACTGCATTGATCATTTTACTACAAAGGTGAACTTAGCCTTTAGGCTTGGCTGTCTAACAAGAATTCATGTATACAGTATAATCTGATAAGGCAATCATTCCAAAAATGTACCTATAAATCTCAGCAGTGGCTCTAACATTTCCCCAAAAACTATCAAATCAAAAACAAAATTAAACCATTTCCGCTGGAGGTGTGCTTGTGTAGCGTCCACCATAGGGAGCCATTGGTTCCCTTTGTTCAACAGTCAATCACAACTCTTAGGTAGCAATTTTATTAACGCAATTATGCATAATTGTGGCGCGGCGGTAGATGTGGCCTTCAAGTGACACTAAACTCAGGAGTTAAATCTTAAAAAAGCATCCTATTAACAAAATGCATCTTATTTGTGTATCACTCAGCTGTAGATCCTCAAATCAACTCTGAATTGGTGCGGACACTGTCCTTCCTTCTGGAGGGTGGCTACTTTTGCTCCCAATGGTCCCTGTATATGTTGTACAGTAGCCACTGCTCCAAGGTCACTCTCGTGATGGACTACAATCTAAGGATTAGTTACCCAATTTCTATTGAGATTGTAGTCCATCACGGGAGTGTTCTTAGAGCGGTGGCTACTTTACAACACACAGAGGGACCGTGGGAAACAAAAGTAGCCACCCTCCAGAAGGAAGGACCATGTCAGAACCAATTCAGAGATGATTGGAGCATCTACAGCCGAGTGATACACAAATAAGATACATTTTTGTTAATAGTTTGGGCACTTGAATGCATTTTTAATATTTAACTAAAGAGTTACGTGTAATTTTAAGCTGTCAATACACAATATAAACTTCTCTGAAATGAGTGAATTCCATGTATTCCCCTATCTACGGATGGGGGAATCATTGCCAGCAGGTACTGCATTGTATTGTGTCTGATTGGATTCAGTCACTGTTTGGCTGAGAATTTTCAGATCCGCTCCTGTGCCAAAAGTAAATTGGAAAATTGACTTTTGTTAAGGATGAGGGTTGGTCTGCCGATGGGGCTAACCAGGGCTCAAATTTGCACCAACTCAGCAGGAATCGTCCGAAATTCGAGCTGTGTATGGCTGGCTTTAGTGAGCAAACATTTTCTGTGTGCAGACTGCTCATATTACGTCCGTTTAACTTTTTTCCGCTTGAAGTTTCTAGTCTGGGAAGCAGCAGATCTAGACTAGATAATCTCCCGCCTGCTTGCAAGGTCCTTTCAGTCTGCAATATCTTGCTGGCCCTTTTTTTTATACACTCTCTAACTTTGGCAGACAGTGTAGTCTAGCATCAGCTGTTTTATTTCTAGTTCGATCAGTTCAAACAGAGATAGCGTACACATCTGTTTTATTTCTGAAAGCAAGGCAGAGGAAAAGTGTCCAATCCATCCATATCGAAACATAAACTTTGCTATTAATAACATAGTTTTAAGGGAAGAAAAAAAAAAAAGAAGAGAGAATGACTTTAGGCAGAACTTACAGGACGTCTTGGGATTGGGTTATCAAGATGATTGTTTACTTTTCTGCATGTACAAGGTTAACCTTGACCCGTTTAACTGCCACACAGTCCTTTTTTTTTACCTAGTGTGGTTTCGGAGTTAGCAGCATGTTTTTTCTTTGACAATAAGGCCTTTTTATTTTGGTATAGCAGCACTGAAAGGCCCCTTTATGTATCCTGTACATCTGGCTGTTATCAGTGAGCCGTCATGTAGACTCTGGTATGTTCCCCTGTTTCTCTCACATAATGCCACACACATGCAGGGTCAAGTTCTAAATCACCTCCCATCTATGTGAAAGGAACGGGACGTCTGGAACTGGTGTGCTCTTTGGGGATGTATACGTTTAGTGTGGCCTAATTTGTTTACTACTAAGACTAAATATTAAACATTAGCTTTGAAGTGCAAAATATCAATTTGCCTTCTCTTTCTCTCTCTCCCTCGCTCTCTTTTTACCCTTTTCCAAACCTCAACATAAAAAAAAAAAAAATCCCAACTTCTTTCAACACTGGTAAATGATGTTAAAACTGAAACAGATAAATGCACTAACACAATGCGTATAAGGGAGCTGTCTTACCTGCCATAGGATTTGTCTTACTGCCTATCCAGTACAGAAATTTACGCAGCTCTCCCACAGAGCTCCCACAGCTCTCCCAAGTCCTGTCTGTCAGGCCACTTACCATATGAGCCCTGGTGAGGTTGTCCGCAGGTAATGGCAGCCTGTGCAATTCCTTGCGAGCGGCCTGCGAATAGCTTTGGGCAGTGGCAGCTGTCTGCTCACAGCAGACTGCAGGCGTTGCATGGAGGAATTTGTGAGACTCATGTGATCAGCCCTATTTGCCGGTGTGAATGCCGCCTTAAGGTGTGAATTTGGACTAAGTTATCTATTGGTAAATGAGACAACGATCGATTATTGTCTAATCATACTTGTCTGTTTTCATGCAGCAAAACTCATGTATTTATAAATACATATTATTATTTTTTTTTCCAAGGAAAAAAATGAAAAAGAAAAGAAAAGGAGAGAAGAGAGAGAAGAGAAAGAAAGAAAGAAAGAAAGAAAGAAAGAAAGAAAGAAAGAAAGAAAGAAAGAAAGAAAGAAAGAAAGAAAGAAAAGGAGAGGAAGAGAGAGAGAAATAAGAGGAGATAGAAAACGTTGAGAAGTTGAGAAAAGAGGATAGAAAGAAGAGAAGAATTGAAAAAGAAGAGAAGAATTATGAAAGAAGATAAATAAATTAGAGGAAAGGAGAAAAGAGAAAGAAAGAAGAGGAAAGGAGAAAAGAGAAAGAAAGAAGAGGAAAGGAATAAAGAAAGAAGAGGAAAGGAGAAAGAAAGAAAGAAAGAAAGAAAGAAAGAAAGAAAGAAAGAAAGAAAGAAAGAAAGAAAGAAAGAAAGAAAGAAAGAAAGAAAGAAATGTGTCTGTTTGGGAAGAATATCTTGTTTTAACCTTGCTGTGCCGAGAACCTCTCAGTGTCTTCTGCTATTTCTGAATGTGCTGCAATCTGTTAGAGCTTTTGGAACTGAATTTTAATCAGATTGATTCTGACACAGAAGAATGTTTTTGGATGGGGCCATTCGGATGGGTCATGACATGAGGAAGCACCTCATAATTTGGATTTAGCACTCTGGCAGATTACACATCTGTAGCAATCAGGATGGGCTGCAGTTTAAAGCTCCTCATACAGCGAGATCTGTACAAGCCATAGTCCTAGACAAGTTATTTGTAACCACGCTGGACCTTTTATGTCCTAAAATGTCCCTGAAGTCCAGAGGGCCACACTCAAGCTGTCGCATTTCTAATGCAGGTTAGAAAAGGGAAGGGACCCTGACCCTGGTTAATAGGAGTAACAGGAAAACTTTCCTCTGATAATTTTTACAGAATTTTACATTTAACAACATGGTAAGTAAATCAGCAAAAAAAGAAATACAGCTTGAAAGTGACTGCAGGTGATTATTTACTGTTTAAAGTGCATCAGTGATATTAAAGAGACTCTGTAATTTAAAATAAAAATGTAAAACATGCTCTAGGTATAATGTGCAGGTATCTAGGTGTACAGTACTTGCATACACCAGTTGCAGCCCCTAAAGCTGTCCATACACTGGTTAGATTTTCTAAAGAACTTTCATACAAAAGAACAAACGTTTGACTTTTGATTAGTTGATGAAGTCAAATCGATGATCCATTTCAACCCTAGTGACAAAAAAACACGAAGGAGCAAGATGGGATTTTTTTCTCAAACAAATTAAAGTCTAACAGTGAATGTGGTTTTCATATGGGAAACTCCATTCATTCCAAAATCAACCATTAAAGTCAAACAAAATATCAACATTCGTCAAGTGTCTGATTGCAATATTGGGTTGAAAAGAAAGATCTTTTATATGAACGTTCGTTCGTGTATGGCCAGCTTTAGACCAAGCTTTTACAGCCTAATCAGACAAAGAACCCACACTTCCAGGTAGTGTCAGTGGTTGCCAATACCTCCCTCCCCTTTGCACATTTCTATTGGCCTATCAGTATAATGTGTTGTCTCTCTGACCAATAGGAACATGCAGGAGGCACAGCCCAGCTTCTGGCCATAAAAGCAGGATGCCTTTACTCTCTACTTGCAGAAGTTTTTTTTTTTTCTTTTAAGTCAACTTGACTCACTCAAGTTACTTACTTAAGTTAACTTTTTAATAAAGATATGAACAAGAGTAGCACCTGATGAACGGACATATTTTCTCCACAACATTGCGTACATTGTGGATTTGTGCTTGCAGAATAAATAGGATGGTTCAGGAGCAGCCGTGATGTACTCCTAGCGTTTTGAACAAATACTATCAAATTAAGCAGAGGCTGGAACCCCAAAGTACCCGATGAACACATCTACCAGTGACAATCCCCAGAATTCTTATTCATGAGAGGTTTGCTTTAAAATGGCCCCTGCCTTATCTTAATCTTTAATATGCAGACTTCCAGCACCTGTCTACCCACTGCTCTGTGCAGGACTAGAATTGGTAAATGGGCTAATTGCCAACTATGAAGCCTATACAGATTATTAGGTGGTAAAAGGGTACACAGAAGTCAAGATAATGGAGATCTTTGGATCAAGGGCAAGGCCTAGAGATCTATGTTTCCTGGGCATCTACATATCACACCACTTATCTTTTGAAGCAAACCTGTGATTTGCCTATGCTGGTCCAAGGCAACAGGTTTGATTTAGGAAGAAAAGTGCCCCTGGTGTGCTGTGTAGATGCCCAGGAAACATAGCTCTCTAGGCCTTGCCCTTGAGCCAAAGCTCTCCATCTTTATGACTTCTGTGTACCTTTTTACCACCTAATAATCTGTATAGGCTTCATTGTTGCCAATATTAGGCCAGTTATCAATTCTAGTCCTGCACAGAGCAGAGGGTACATGGGTGCTGGAAGTCTGCATATTAAAGATTAAGATAAGGCAGGGGCCATTTTAAAGCAAACCTCTCATGAATAAAAATTCTGGGGAAAGAAAAGTTGATCACCAGCACACACAGGAAAACTTATTTTTTCTTGCTTTATTGCACTGTCACATAATGGGGGTGATTTACTAACCTAAACACACACACACACCAGGTGTGTGTGATTTTCACACAGCAAAACGTATTTATCAACCAAAAAGTCACTAAAAGCATATTTCCACTAATGCCATATATGGAAAAATCATGCACATGATGCATATATAATGCTGCTTCACAGTTTAGACAAAAATGGTTAGCTCATGCATTTACATTCCTGCATTCATCAACGCAAGCAACATAACATAGAGCTAATTTACACCACATTACCTTGTAATTCATTGCAGGGCTTTCCACAACACACCTGCTGGGTGTGTACACACTACAAAGGTGTTTCGATTCCTCCCATAGATCATGCTGGGAGGGAACACACTACAGAGGTGTATACACGTTCGTGGTGTGTTTAAAAGGTTAGTAAATCAACCCCAATGTCTCAAACAACATTTCAGAGTAATGCAGGACCCCTTCATCAGGTTGACACAGTGACGTGTGGCGTTTGGTTTAAAACCTAGTCCTCCAGTAGCACATAGTCACCACCTTTTCATTACTCTCCCGCCATGGTGAAAATACCTGTTACTCATGAGCACCAAGGAGCATGTGACTCTACACATGGCTGATGCTTGGTAACGGGGGAAAACCAGCCCTGTGTATTTGGAAATCTTGAACTTTCATTCCTCACTTTTCTCAGCTGAATGGAGCGTCAGAGAAGCAAAAGCCAGATAAGAATATTGTGCAGGGTATAAGGGAGAATAAAGTGAAAAGTGAAGCACAGGTTCACTTTAATATAATATACCCTGTATGGGTTCCTTGATGCCCCTATACTTCGTAATATGTTCCTACAGACCTCAAAGCAGGGGTGGTGGAACCCCTGCTAATTTTATTATATTAAACTAAACTTGTACTTTAATCATAATTCTTTTTGGCTTCCTGTGAAGTCTAACTTTTCAATTCAAGAGCAATATACAGTTTAAATGAACACAACACTGGGACAACTGTGTATTTTTTACCCGGCTTGCCATCTGTGACAGAGCAAAATGTTTATATATTCTAACATGATTAAACGGACCAGTCATGGCAATTTAGAACACCTAAATATTATGTCTTTTTATGGCTCTCATAACAGCATTCTGAATTGGTCAGCTGTGACACACGATGTGTTATCTGTAAGTCAGAACTGACTCATTGCTATCCCAGAATTCTGCACGTTCACTGTGTGGGCTTAACTCTTCATTAAAGAGCAATATAGGATTCAAAAAAAGTATCATCATTAACAAAATGTATTAATTAAAGTGAACCTGTACTTATCTTTACACCATGAACGTGGGCCTGAAGTTAAAAAAAAAGTGACGATTTGCTATGCTATAAGGAACAAATATCTGTAAAAAATAAGTCAAGGCAACTGGACTTGCTGTATTTTTCTTGAAGACATTTCACTTGTTATCCAACCAGCTTTCTCAATTCAGAATGACTTGTACAAAAATAAAAAATTCCCTGGGAATAAATATAGTGAAAGTTGTTCCAATCACTATATCTATCTTGTTTTTAAGATTCTGATCTTTAATAAAGTTCCTACTGCTGCAGAGAATGCCACAGAAGCACTAAAACCTGTAATTGTGTCCCAAATGTCCATGTTTTAATAAGGCTTAATGAAGGCACACTGACAGTTGAGAAATGATGTTATACTGGAGAATGCAACAAGCGGAATGGTCACATAGTTTATAGATTACATACTAAAAAACAAACAAACATTGGAATAAGGATTTTAACAGACATGGCTTGTCTACCTTAGATGCATTGTCCTGCCAGGCCCCTAAATGTTCCCTGCAAAACACAGCCTATACTCACCTCTCTGTTGGCCCATTTCTCCTACTTCTCCTCCATTCCAGCACTGCTGGGAATGTCAAATGCCTGTATCCCCTGCAGTGTGGTGTGCAGGGCCATGCCTATAATAAGGCAACCTGTTGTTGCCTCAGGTGGTATCTCTTCGGGTCACATAGGAGATGGCAGGCAGAGTGACATGGCTGTTCTACTGCACAATGTTTTCAGTGTGCCTGCCAGTCACCGCTCCATGCAGAGATTCCGCCCCTCCCCTCTCCGATCCTTCAGCGCTGAGTGGAGGAACAGACAGGGGAGGGGGCGGGCACAGGAAGAAGGAGACCCAGTTTATGTACTAACAAGAAAGATGCTGACAGAAGAAGAGAGTAAAGTGACAGAGAGATAAGCTCATCAGTGTCCTGATTAACCTTTCATTGTCCAATATCTGGCTGCAGCCGGTCAAGGATATCCTGGGCTCAGAGCAAGTAGGTTGAATGATCCTGGCCATCAGGCTAAAGCCATTTCATGGAAGAAAAAAATGGCCATGGGAAAAATCTCTGAATTGAAGTTGAATAATGCAGCAGAAAGCTGATTTTATTATTTTATCCTTTTATCTTGCTATTTTTGTCTGGAGTTCTGCTTTAATCAGCGAGGTAAACATGCGCCTTGGTGGTGGATGACCACTGATTTAATCCACAGTTCAAGCGACCGTGCTTTTTTGGTACAGCCTTCAACTGCGGATTGGAAATTGATAAGCAAATAAAATAAACCTCAGGCCGCATTTTAAAGGAAGCGGTGCTTAATAGACTCAGTAAAACAAGGCTGCAAAAGAACAGAAGCAAGGTGTCTCAAACACAAATCAAAAATCAGCTCCGACTGCCGTAACATATTAAATGAGACCACAAAGCGACGAATCGTAGCTGGCAGCATAATATAATACAATGTGGATGAAGAATTAACAAGGAACGATAGATGATGGCAGTCATATGTTTTGCATGAAGGGGCCCCAGCTATTAAGTCACTTATTACAGTTAACGTTCCACAAGGCACGTTGTCTATTAGATAAAGCAGCGAGCTATATAAACTAAGCCTATCCTCGCTCGCTTTGATTTTCACAGAGGTTTAGCTTATGAATTATAAATACAGTGTAATGATAAAACACATAGTATGTGCCACCCAAGGAGAATTCTGCATTAGGCAAAAAAGCAAAATAAAATGCAATGAGTGTTATGTAGAAATCGTTTCAGAGATTTATTGCAGGTCAGAAAGTGGAATGTCAGCCATCAGTCCATGTGACAGTGTCAACTAACCACCGAAATGTCACACTGGGTTCCTAATGCTACAATCAGTTCTCTGTTTCTATAGTATAATGCACAAGTTACAGTATTTTCTACCTTTAGAACAGAGGCAATTTAAAGAGACTCTGTCAACTTACCCATTTAGCTAAGCAAAAAGGTCAGAGCCTTCCATTGGATAATAGGTCTAGGTTTTTGGGGCTGCAACTAATGATTATTTTCATAATCCATTAGTTGGCTGATTATTTTTTCGATTAATCAATTAATTGGATTAAAAAAATAAATAAATATAATTCTTAATTTCAAATAAAATACAAAATCTTTTGTGCGTTCCAGTGCAGGCAATCACACTGTGGGTGGGAGGCGCAATTCGGGTAACATTGAAATGAATGGCACTTCAACACACCTCCTGCAGCAGAATTAGTCAGGCCGAAACTGAAAATGACTTTTTTTCCAACCTTTTTAAAATGTTTTAAATTATTTTAAAATTCTGTTTATTTTATTTTTTTTTTAACTTTACTGTTAGGGGTTTGAGGGAAAGATCAGGGGTCTAAACAGATCCCTGATATTTCCCTTTTAAAAACTAAGTAAATAGGAAGTTCTGAGTACAGAGAACTTATAATTTAAAAAAAAATAATTGGATTGTAAGCACATGGCGCTTGAATAGCTTCAGTCAGGAAATGACAGTTGTCAGTGTCAAGATTCCGCAGACGGCAGCTGAATGTAAATACAGCAGGTAGTGAGCTGGTGCAATAGGCAGCCTGCTATTGGCCATTTCAAATTGCAAACCCTAATAGGAGGCTGGCTATTGAACCCGCCTACTGCTTGTTGTGCTCTCCCCCCAGCGTGGAGGAGAGAGCTAGGGGATCCAACCAACTAATCGATAATGAGAATAGTTAACTATTCTCATTATCAATTATTGTCGATTAATCGATTAGTTGGTTGCAGCCCTACTAGGTTTAGCAAAGTTATGTGCCAAAAAAATGAGGTGCCTGAATATAATGAATGACCAGGTGTTTCCCATCAATGTATATTTTCTTCCCAGATGGCACAGGCATATTCCATGGTGACAATGCCAGGATTCATCGGGCTAAAATTGTGAAAGAGTGGTTCAGGCAGCATGAGACATTATTTTCACACATGGATTGGCCACCACAGAGTCCAGAACCTTAACCCCATTGAGAATCTTTGGGATGTGCTACAGAAGACTTTACACAGTGGTCCGACTCTCCCATCATCACTACAAAAAAATTCTGGACGGAAATAAATGTGACATTGCATACACACACACACACATATATATTTATGAATAGTGAGAGAGATGATCATTTATTTATTTTATGTATAAAGAAGTGCCTGAACAAGAACGTTGATGGCAAGATGGCACGATTGCCAAATATTATTTTAATAAAAGCTGCAGATAAAATATTGAACATTACTTTAATGTCTTAACGTTTTTTTTAAATTTTAGTGATTTAGCTTACATAAATGTATTTCCTGTGCAATGGGTGTATGTGCTTCAGTATGCATTTTTACTGCAGAGAGTAGAAGGGAAATAAAATCCTGGTTTTCAATGTTTATGTTTTAAACAGAGGCATATACCATAAGGCGGCCTGTGGCTTGCCGTAGCATGAACGTAGATTAAACTTCAACAATAAAGATATTGTATGTGGCCCGTGTTTCTGTAATGGTTCCTCAATAATTTCTGTTAAACCCTACTCAAATTTCCTGATCATTTAATTAGTGATCTAAGAACCTGCATTATACTTTTGGTTAGTACTGCAAATGTTCAACCCTCACTGTAAAAAAAAGTTATAATCTTTCAAAATGTAATTAGCGAATGACCTGTTTGATTGCTAATTTACCAGTAGGAAATATTCATAAATGAACTTACAGCAGTGAGATACCATCAGAACTTGGCCAAAATCAAAGAAATTACTTATGCAGTAGTAGACTCCAGCCCTGAGCTTCTAAAGGAAATTAGGTAGGTACAGTATTAAAAGAAAAAAAAACATTTATTTTATTAAATTTAAAAAAAATACACGTTTGATCACTGGAAAAAAACTGGCAGAAAAAGAGTCTGCCTGATTGTACGGTTTAATCAGATTTAATTACCAAAAGTCCAACATATCCCCTAAAAATAATTGAAAATGCAACATATTGAAGCAATTTTTATTAAGTCTTCCCAGGCTCTCCAGATCTCCTTTAATTAGCTCAAATACTAAAAAGCAATGAAAAGGGGCTGTGTGGTCTTGGAAAAAAAAAATTGCAATGGGAAAATTAAAAACCAAGTATTAAAAAAATCAGTGTGTAAAAAGTTAATAATCTTTAAAATATGCTTAAATCCTAACACATTGGGGGTTGGAGAGACTAGCATTTGACACATAAAAAAAGCCTTCATTTAAAATAAAGATTAGGGAGGGGGGGAGAGGCTATGAGTTCTTGTTTTTCAAGTATAAAGTGGAGGAGTTAGCAACCCCTTACAATTGTTTTCCTGTTTGTGTCCCTTTGTTGGGGAGATTTACTCTCAAATTATGTAAGAGAAAATCCCACATTTTGAGTCGTCAACCTGAACTGGACTAGAGGAGAAAACTTACAACTGGTTGACTTGTTCTGGTGACAGCTGTTTCAGTGGCGATTCCCTCACTTTGGAGAGAAGCTTCCTCTCACACCCTAAGCATGGAACAGGAAATAAAAGCGTATTTCCACTTTGGCATTCAAAATTGAGAACCCCCCACTTTATGCTTGTAATGTGTTCCAATTTACAATCCATATCTAAAAATAATTAAAGTGACATAAAACTCAGGAGTTAAATCCTAAAAATACATTCAAGTACCTGAACTATTAACAACAATGTATCTTATTTGTGTATCACTCAGCTGTAGATTCTCAAATCATCTCTGAATTGGTGCTGACACTGTCCTTCCTTCTGGAGGGTGACTACCTTTGTTCCCCATCGTCCCTGTGTGTGTTGCAAAGTAGCCACCACGCCAAGCTCGCTCCTGTGATGGACCACAATCTCATGTTTAGAGCGAGTTTGGAGTGGTGGCTACTGTACAACACACACAGGGACCATGGGGAACAAAAGTAGCCCCCCTCCAGAAGGAAAGACAGTGTCAGCACCAATTCAGAGATGATTTAAGGATCTACATAAATAATGTGCTTGAATACTTGAATGCATTTTTGAGATTTAACTCCTGAGTTTAGTGTCACTTAACATTTTTTTTTTATTTCGTACATATTAGATATCTCTATGTAGCTGGTCTTTGCATGCTCCTCTCTCATTTTTAGTAACAAACTGTCCTAATAGAAATACTTAGGACAGACTAAGCATCTCTTCCTTAACATACAATGTCCTCAGGGCTCTAACCCTTTGTTAGGACAGACAGTCCTGCTCATCTAGCTTACAAGTGATAATGAAATCTTCCAGCACAGTACAGATAGGGTAATTATTCAAAATACACCCCCCCTAGTCCCTCAAACAGAGAGAACTCAGCAGGATTGTTCAGTCCTGGAACTAGCAGAAAGAGCACCTAAAAAAGTAACCTGCATTTTGTTAAGTTATGCTATTGGATAAGCAAATATAAAACAGGTGTTATCTCAATTTGGCTGCAAAAGGTATAATACATTTTAAGGTTAAAAGCTCCTTTAAAAGAGAACTATGGGGTAAGTGTTTTTACCCATATTCTCTTAAAGGACACGGGAGGACATATACTAGCGTCCTCCCGTGACCCAAAGCTCAGTATATCGCGAGCTACAGCTTGCGGTATACTGAGACCGACGCAGCTGGGACAGATCCCGACAATGCTGTTGAGATCCACCCAGCTCTGTGAGTGACAGCGGGCTCTGCCTATCTAGAGGCAGAGCCAGATGTACCCTCCACCGTTCATTCCTCCAGTCAGTGCTGGAGGATCAGAGCGGGGAGGGGGGGAATCCCTGTGGGGAGCGATGACTGACAGTCACCACTCTCTGCGGGGAGATGATCGAGAAGTGAGCGAGCAACGTTATGCGGCCTGAACTATGAGGTGAGTTATTTTCACTCACCTCATAGTTCTCCTTTAACTAGACAACTATTTACAGAGATAAATAGATACTGAAACGTATCTATTGCTGACCCATTCTACTGGAAATAATCAGGTTATTGTTCTGAGAATAGAAAACCCAGTTCACCAAAGCCCATGTGGTCTAATTGTCACTGCAACTCAATTAAAAGTCACTGTACTAATCACACTGAGACATGATCTGTTGACAGAGGCTAACAAGGTTAACTGAGGTCTCATCGCCATGTGTGAGAATAACTTACAGATACTGGTACTCTGTAAGTCTTGCAGCAGGATGTTAACACCAGAGGAGGAAATGATCATCTTTCTAATAATGGGTTATTTCAGAACATCTCACTGGTTACAAACTCTGAGCTTGATAGACCCTATAAATATCTCAACTGAAAGGGGCCTTTAGCATATTAAATATTTTAAGAAATATACACATATTAGCTTGAGATAAATGTAAATATCATTTTTTTTAAATAAATGCTTCCACTGCAAGTGTTTAAATTACAGTGTATGCATATGAGGTCAGCCATATGTTTTCATTACTTCTATGCACTACATCCCAAGACGAAATATATTGTATTTTTAGTGTATGTGTTTGTTATTATTGCAGTGTTACAAAAATATATTTTACAAACTTTTTTTCCTTTTTTTAACTGATGTTCCTGTCAGTTAACACACTTCCTTTCCTATAGTAAAAATGCTCACTCGCTATACTGTATATTGAAAGGAGAAGCATTGTCACCCTAGGTTGCTCTCCTGATCTGAACTACAAACACGTCATTCTTTTCTCATCTCCATTACAGGATGAAGGGTTCTGCAGTTCACAGAAGATAGATGGGAAAGCTGAAAGCATTGAGATGTTGGTTCATTTCGTAGGAAGTTAAAGGGAGACTGGAAGATCAACAGGTAATTTCTGTATTGTAAAGTTCTTCGCCTGAAAAAAAAAAAAAGTAATGCAGCCAACACATATCAGGACTGCTTAGCTGCAGTATAATACATTTTTGTTCTTGGTTTTAGATATCCTTCAAAGTAATGTCAGATTTGATTTTACAGTCTGACATACTTGCTCATTCAGAATTGTTTCACTTTATTACATTCCATGTAGCATAGCCAATAGAGGGAGCAGTAAAGCACAACCTCTGTGTAGCACTACAAAGCCACAGAGCCTCAATATGCAACAAGAAAATGTGACTGCCCCAATATAATTATAAATTAGAAGCATGTATTTTAAAGCAATAACACATATTGATTGATAAGATCATTTAAATTAAGCAGATTTTGTTTACACCTTTATCAAAGGAAAATAATTATTAATAATAACAAGTTATTATTATTATTTACTATTAGACTGTAGATTTCCCTTTTAAGGTGGCGAGAAGTAGCCCAATCAAATGGAACCCCATGTAGCTAACCCCCTTAGGATTATCTGATTGTATATGGGCTGTCTTGCTAATATCTTCACAGAAACCCCAAAACTATCTATCTATCTATCTATCTATCTATCTATCTATCTATCCATCTATGGCTGACTAATAGAAGGTCTATAATTAATAATGAGGTTGCATTCCCATTAAATCAAATACATACTCATGCAATCGGGACAATGCATAGAGCAAATTTCACTAACCCAACGAACCAGACCTCATTGCTTTACAGCAACTAGAATACACTTAACTGTAACTTAGTCTTCAAAGGCTATTGCACTTTTCATACTACTTTGAAAAAAGCACAGCACTGAATTACATTTTCTTAATCACGAAAAAAAAAAAAATCTTCCTGACTCACTGACCGAAGCAGCCTGTCCTGAGCAAGACAAACATAATTCAGCCACAGGAATTATTGAGCTTTCTCTAACTAGTTTTCCAGCATGCATAATTCATGTTTCATAAGACACGATATGGAAGGATTAATCTCAACGTACAAGGTCACATAATGTATTAATTTTATATTGGTGTAATGGATAAGTAATATTTAAGCCGTGAATTATACTTTTGATCTCATGCATGCATTCCAGTTCTGTGGTTTGCATTAATTACTGCAAGTTTATGTCCTGTGGTTTGCAATAATTACTGCAACTTTATGCAAGGGGTCCAATTTTCTGTGCAATGGTGGGTACAGGCCATGCAGCTGAATTTGATTCTTGGGTCTAAGAGTAGCCATTTTTATACTTGTTTTCACTGCACCCCACAGGTAGTAATAAACAAAACTCTTCCCATACATCGCTGGGAGTAGATGTTCTAGGAAGTTCCAGAGTTCCATGTGTTCCTTTCCTTTCCCTTGCCACTGGATAAGGGAAATTTGGTAGTTCCCACCCACATACCGAAGGCCAACTCCTTTTCTTTCTTTCCTTATTTATTTTTCTGCAAAAGCATGTACCACATTTTATAATAAGTATACTTGCACATTATGGCAAAATTACTTTCGAATTCACCCTCCAACCTCTCCCACTCTCCTTCTCCACTCAACCGACCCCCCCCCCCCCCCGTTCTCACA
>NW_017306611.1:483208-497486 GCF_000935625.1 Nanorana parkeri | reverse complement strand
CCCCCCCCCCATCATCTTCTCAGATTCCAAAATGGGTATCCAGTAATGTTGAAACATCATACATGCACAATAGATTTGCATTACATGCCACTCCACTGATTCCTGACACAGCCCTAGTTATATGCCGCTGGAAGGGCACCAACAAAAAATTCTCTAGAAAAAAAGGGAAAGTAATGTTTTATGAGACTTTTCACCTTCAGCTCCATTTTCCTATTACACAACAGGAGTGCACTTCTGAATGTTAGAACCTCTGTGATATAGACAAAAAAAAATACCCCTGCTGGTAAGATTCCTCCTCACTTCCTGTCCCAGTGGCTGTGGTCACTAGGGCAGGAAGTGAAGGGAGCACAAGAGGTACACACACAGAGATAAAAACTAGATAGAAAATGAAAGAAGTTTTGTCTAAAACCAAAGTGTAACGTTATCATTTTCCCAACACACAAGTCATGGATCACATGGACATCTGAACATTTGGTTGGAGTATTTATTCGGCTGAATGCAGTCACCCACTCTAATTTATACATACTATACTCTCTTTACACACATGGCTGACTCAGACTAATAACTTATCTGGTGTCCAGCTGATGAGTATTTTTGCCTGCTGAATATTCCAGCTGGTATATCATCAGGGGACACAGTTGAAATAGCCTGGTTTTACATTCAGTTTAATTATGGCTTAAAGGTTTTATGCTATAGGAGTCGCAGCATAAGTGGAATCATCATCTTTCATGACAGTGTCTATAGTTCTTTACTTCCAAACAGCACTTAAAATTATTTACAGGTAAAAAAAAAATGTGAAAAAATGCTCTCATGCGCACAGTTCACCTGAAAAATGTCCTGTCAAATTTATATGCTATATAACTGGATAGGCTTGCAGAGTGAGGCATTTTTCCCCTTTACAATGCTTCTTCTATGTAGTCGCTTTTTAATCTTGTTTTTGTCTGACCCACAAGTAAAAATGTCCATGTTATTACCAGAGATAACAGGCCTGGTATATTTTTTCACAGAAAAAAATGAACCTCAACTTTCTAATGTTTAGATTCAATAGACACTGGTGGCAGATGAGCACCTAGAGCCTGCTTTGTTGGAGCACGGTGCACCCACATTCTATGCGATGCATGGAACATGTGACCATGGCTCAAATGCTTCAGATAACATTTGGAAAGCCACTGCCCCACAGCGTTATGGCTTGGTACATTTATTTGGCTCCCAAAGTTGAAGAGTTTTTTTGGTAGGGGTCAAAGCAGCCTTCCATAGGGCAATATGTGGCTCTAGGTAAAAACAGGGCACTCGCAACGGGATTCATCCATCCAGTACTTTATTTGCAAAAAGGCATAACAGCAACAAACAAACAAATGCTTAAATGTTTCAGCCCCCAAACTGCACCTTAGTCGTAGCACCATGCTACATGTGGCTCTGCCCACTTCCTCAGAGAACACAGTGATGGGTTACTGAGTGTGCAATTGCCGGGCCTAATTGTTGCCATACTGGGGATGGAGGAGGATTCTTATACCCATGGGGGCTTCAGCGCAGACTGACCCAGAGCATACAGGGCTTATTCGTGAGGCTCTTGTGAGTGAATGGGGGGATGGGGGGAGTAGGTATGAGCAGCGGAAAAGATGAGCTATCACACTGTTTTCTTTTTTGACGAAACTCAATGACTTTTTTTCAACCCAACTATGTAACTTGACTTTGAATGGAAGAAGTACTGGTTTGCATTTTTTCCTAAATGGCTGTTACCTAAATATCTTCCTCTCTCTCTCCTGCACTGACTAAAACAGGTTTCTAGCAGACATCTAAGGCACTCCCATTATCATCCTTTAGTTTTTACTTGTGTGCATGATGATGGGAATTTAACATAAAAGGATAACATATAATTATGCATAACACAGTCTAAAAATAAGGTTAACATTTCAATAAATATATGTATACATTGTAATTTTTATTTTCTTATCTTCCTGGAGCCTGGTGTATTCTGATGCAATCAACATTCTGGAATGTATAAACATCATGTGACTCCCTTTGTATTTGCAGAGTATGGCTCATAAATTAGTTAAATGATGTCACCATATCGTAGAAAAGTTCTACAGTACCCGTAGGGTGAATGGGAAGCATGTCTGCCTTTCAGAACTAGGCTTCTGGTTGGGTTTGACAAAGGGAACTGCATGGAATATTTATGTTTTCCATAAGGTTTATTTGGGTCCTTCAATTTCCTCTCACACTCCAAATACATATTGATAAACATATCGGGCTTTTACCCAAATTGACCTTAATGTATGTATAGGACTTTGATAGCGACATTACACTATATGCTTATTTACAGAGCATTATTTGGTCAGTTTATTTTGTAGGAAGTACCGGTACATGTGTGTGATATAAACACATGTTCTAAGCACATAAACTGAAATTGAAACCTAAAAGAAAAACTGAGGTTAAAAACATTATTTTTTGCTGCTTAATTAACATCTTTCTACACACTAAAAAAAAAAATAACCATGTGAAAGAAACCTTAGCCTAGTATTCTTTTAATCCAGATCCTAAATCTGAATTTGGAGATTTTGTTTGTTTGATATAAGTAACACTGCTGGCAAAATATGAGTCCTATCCGAACTGCCCTCTGCAAACATACAAGTGGTTTAGTACTTTTATAAAACCAATCGACAGCCTCTAGAAACACTCGATACATAAAAGCATTAGTGCAGCAAGCATAGAAGGGAGAAAAGCACTAGTCATCACAAAGCTTTGAGCATATCACTAATAATAACCATTCACAAAGGATTATCAGATTACTAGCAGAACATATGTATTAAGCAGCATTTTCACCTATTATGTGTGAAATTAACTGGAGGACTATTATGCTGCAGCTTGGGAATCATGCTGCTTTGTATGTTGTGAATAAGTACACATCCCAGCACGTCCTGCTAACCAAGAACATTACAAGCACTGGATACAGTATATTAAGGCTGTAAGGAAGAAAAGTTCCTGAAGAGGACTCACAGCTGTCCAAAGGTAGCATTGATGTGATGGTTGAAATGTCCTCTCCTGTCAGATAGGTCTTAACTTCACACCTCCTCCCCCTTTAACAAACATATCAACTGATTTCCAGGCAACAGGGATGGCATTCTTAAACTTTGTAAAGTCTAGTCAGTGGACTGTTAAGAGTACTGATGTTTTAAAGGGCAAGTCCACCCAAAATCTAATGTTATTGATACTAACGGTATGTCCAGTAGGTGAATCAACCTTAAAGGAGAACTATGAGGTGAGTGCTTTTCACTCACCTCATAGTTCTAGCCGACCTGTGACAATGAGACTGTCACAGGTTGGCTCAGTAGATTGGGAGGTGAGCGAACACATGCCGGTGTTTGCTCACTTCTCGATCCTTTCACGGCTCTCTGCCGTGACAGGGGAGGGGATGGATTCCCCCCTCCCCGCTCCGATCCGCCAGCGCTGACTGGCGGAACGGATGGGGGAGGGTACAGCTGGCTCTGCCTCTACAGAGGCAGAGCCAGCTGTCACTTACGCAGCTGGGTGGATCTCAACATCGATGTCGGGATCCGCTCCGGCGTCTCAGTATACCGTGAGCTGTAGCTTGCGGTATACTGAGCTTAGGGTGACGGGAGGACGCTAGTTTGTGTCCCCCCGTTACCCTAAGGAGAACTATGGGGAAAAGCCATGACCCCATAGTTCTCCTTTAAACATCTCTTACTTGATTCCAGTGCCATGAGCTCTGCCGATGACTGTTTAGTTCTACACCATGGCCAACACAATGGACCACTGGTGCAGTTGCATGTACCCTGCATGATGCTCCAATCAACATCGCTTATGCTCCCTGAACAACGATGTTGACTAGAGCATTATGCAGGGGTGTGGCGGACCACTGGAGATCGGGACCAATGCACTGCAATCCAATGCATGTGTGAGGGCAGCAGCCCTAATCTACAGCATGGTGCTGGTACAGGGCAGCTTAATTTAGGGAGGCATCACTATTACACAATAAAGATAACTATGCTGCCATTTAGTCAGCCTGACTGCATAATACAAGTTAAGGGTTCACTTAGTCTTTGAGTTCCTAAATCCTTCAAATCAACAAATGCCTGAAATGATAGCTGTAACATGCATGTAAAGACAGCCAATAGAACATATTATAGTTTATAATGCAAGACTAGATTAACTTGTGGGAAAAAAAAAGACTAACCTGCACATCATATGTTCCATTAAACAAAACGGGCCTTTGAGAGTTCATGTCCTGTAAGACACCTGAAAGCACAGAACGATTCACCTTGTGGAAATCTTTGGATTGGCTGAACTGTACCATATTATGAAGTGCCAAAATTTTGGTGTCAAGTTCAACGTCTTGCCTGGTACGGTTGTGTAGGCCAAGATGGTATTTGCGAAAATGTTTGATCAAGTCTGTGGGATCATTCCCATAGTATCCATAGCCACAAATGTTGCATTTGAAATCCTGAAGCTCTGGGGACAAAGGTGCCAACTCAGAATTGTCACTGACCAACACAACAGCTTGGGATTTGTTCAGCCCTGAACTTCCATCTAAAGGCACTTTTAGGTTTTCAGAGGCCACCGAGGCTGGACTAGAGTTCTGACAGTCTACTGTAACATTTTGCACCGTGAGGTCTGCAGCCCTTGGTGACAAATCATTTTCTTCTCTGGTCTCTGAGGTATCTCCAAGTGGAGCCGAGACTAATTCTTGAGTGTCATCACTTTCAGTCGATAGGGGTGATTTTAAGGGCTCTGAGGAAGCCCTTGGATCTAAAGAGGACAAAGTCAACATATTCCTCTCCGTCACCTCATTGTAGGTAAGGTTTCTGCCCTTGAGGTGGCTGTAGTTGAGCACACCTCTCTCATTAGTTCCCAAAACCTCACAGTCTTTTTTAAAGCTTGAAGAAGGTTCTTGGTCATGGAAATTTTGATCTTCACTGTTATGTTCCACAGAATTAGACTGTTCACTATTTTCTTGCATCGGATCAGTGGGAAATTCTGAGTTCCTTAAAAGATCTTCTTGCTCTGGTGCAGCAGACTCAATTATCTGTGCTTCACCTTCGCTTGCAACGTTTCTTAGAGGGGGATTCTTTTTCCGGACCATATCTAGGAGAGAAAAAAAAGAGAAATTTAAATACCAAATCTGTTTTTTTTTCATTATTCAAGTAAACAATACTTCAAAAAGTATGGTCTACTAAACCCATTTGTAGAATCAGCAATGTTGAATTGTATCATGATTAGGAATTACCTATGAATAGCCTATTGACAAAGTTCAAAAATGGAATTGACCTAGGTCCACCATGATTATGTAAGCCTTAACAGTAGAGGTACCACAACAACATTTATCAAATAAGTTCTAAAATCAGGACACAAAAATTCAGTGCCTCTTTGCAATACATGCCTATTCCCTGTAATTTTTCCTTTTAAAAACACTGCCTGTTGTATACAATGTGCTGCTAACTTTCTTGGGTTGCCTTTTCTACACTGAAATCCCAACCAACATTGTCAGCCCTGCCTGCTGAACTAAAGACATATTTCCACCCCTCTCTATCAAACTCTATGTACATACATTGGTTTCTTTTCCAGCAAAACAATGCTGCTGCTTTGCCTTCCAATAACCTGCCCACACAGTGTGTTTAGGGAAAGGGCTTTTGGGAGATGTAGTTCTTGGGCCATGCCTCTGCAAGACATTTATAAGCCTGGTTATATACTTTAAGGGGAACTGTTGTCTTTATATTACAATTTATATTAAATATTTAATTTGACATTGGTAAACTTAGTGCCTCTTAAAATAACTTTTTTCACCAGCTATACATAATAAGAGATACACAAGGCTCCTTGACTTAACCTATTTTCTTCTCACATGAAGCACATATTAGTTTCAGCAGTCCTGAATAAGAAATGTATTTGCCCACTAGGCTACCACACAGAACAATAATTTTATATTCTCATGCCAGGCACTAAAATAGTAACATTCCTGTGCTGTGTGTTATGAATAAGTTATAATAAGTTATAATAAGTTATGAAGATCAACCCTATATCATCAGGGCCAGTGCTAGACTATTTTTCGCCCTAGGAAAGACCAGCTTCTGCACCCCCCAGCCCCCCACCCGCACCCCGCAGCGCAACCCTAAATACCCCCCATGGGTGGTGCCACTCTCCTGCCGGATAGCTTCCGCAGGCAACAGGTGGATGTCATTTAATTTGAAATAGCCAATAGCAGATTAACAATTGAAAACCCACCCACTAAGCAGAGGAGCGGACCTGAGAGAGAGAGTTGCCTCTCAGTTCCGCTCCTCTACTCAGTGGATGGGTGCAATAGCCAAGCCTGATATTGGCTTTTGCAATTTGAAATAGACGGGGGGTGCCATGGGGGGTGACTGATCAAGGCTGCGCCCTCGGCAGCGGTGCACCCTAGGCGGCTGCCTAGTTTGCCTAGTGGTAGAACCGGCCCTGTATATCATACATTTTTTATATTTTATGTTTCTTTAGGGCACCAAGGAAAAACGTATAGAATTTTTACAAAGCAGATACCATAGACATAGACAATAGCAGTTATGAGATTAAAGCAAAAAGATCTATTGTATCCGCATTACGAGCTTGAAACCACCTGTACATGATCCATTAGTTGAATAAGAAAGTTCAGTGGGAGTCTGTATAGTAGTCTTTTTTTATATAAAAAAGGAATAGGGTTAGAAGCAAGAAAGCTTCATAACATTACTGCCGTACTGTTGGAAATATAGATTGTCCAGCAACCAACATCCATCTCTTTCTTCTAATTCAATGAATGTCAATAGGAAGTAGAGAGAGACTTTAAACTGGGACTAGGACAATTGTCTGATCAGTTTAAAGCTTGTACTGAATGAATACAACTAACTGTATTGCCAGGCCAGTACATGTCAACGATAAATCATGGATCTACAATAGAGAGGAAATATTTGGATTGTGTTGACCTATCTGTAGGAAATCAAGCATTCTGCCACTGAATGTTTTTGTAGATCTAATGTTTATATTTTAAAAGAAACTGAATACAAAACTGATTTGATACTGTATTTATTTTATATACAACTGAGTACAGACTAAGGCCAGGTTCACACTTGGGTAATCGCACACAGCCTTTGCCGCGCAGCCCGTTTTTTCTGCCACGATTGTGCGCATCTGCACATGCAACATTACTCCGGAAAGCCGCATGACTTGCCGGCAGTGATTGGGGTGCCGTTAGAAATGATTGGCACCACAAGCGCGATCGGTCCGCACAGTTTTGTGCATGATTTTCGCACAGTCACGGATTGCCCAAGTGTGAAATAGGCCTCAAATTATCCAACTGGAGATTGAATCTTCCCATACAAAAACTGAAAAGCAAAAAAACCCCAAAACACTGACAACTTACAGGGGTCCTAAAATGCTTTCAATGGTGTATTTAGCAAACCAGAAGAGGGCAAATAAGAGAAGTTTATCAATAAGGTTTGTAAACACTTTAAAGGCTCAGTGTACCTTTCTGACCATGATTCAAGCTACACCCATATTTAGGGGAGGACTATTATTGTAGCCTTTAAAGGGAATCAACTAAAATATGGATACAGAAGCCTTTACTGGCTTGCTTTTCATTGTTTCGAAGAAGTCACACTCATCCTGTCTTTATTACCTAGTGAGTTATTGACCTGTCTGTGGACATTTCAGATATTCCATTTCTTCATTGATTGCATGCTTGTTCCAGGTCAGTGACTCCCTAAGTTGGAAAGTCCTGATTAGGTTGGCAGCTTTAGAACCTGCACCTTTAAAGTCATTAATGGCAACTTTCACATCTATATCATGACGGGACACCTTTAGCTATGAAAGTCCAACTGAAGCCAAAACTTTTTTAATATGTAGTTTTGGAAAGTGGAGAGGAATTAGAACACATGGTAGGTTTTTATTGCTGCCTGTATCATGGTTAGGGAGATTCACTGACTTTATTGGTCCTGGTTAAATTCCCCTGTAAATGTCAGCCAGGCGGCATCTTGTAAACAGTGCTTTAAAATGCATATTTATGCATGCCGCTACTAATTAAGAGGACAGGCTGACACCAAGGAAAGGCTCCTTTTTTTTTAGTCTCTGTTTAAATGCTTCACACAGGAATCAAGAAAGTTTTAGCAGAACCTAAATCGCTGGTGGTCAACGTGCTAGGGTTTAGGGAGTCACATGCACCCAACAAAGAGCAACACATATTATACACTGTCTGGCCCCCCAAAAAAATCACACACTCTGATATTTAGTTGGACCACCTTTAACTTTGATTACGGCACGCATTTGCTGTGGCATCATTTCGATAAGCTTCTGCAATGTCACAACATTTATTTCCATCCAGAGATGCATTCATTTTTCACCAGGATCTTGTAGTGATGATGGGGGGAGAACTACCACAGTGTAAAGTCTTCTCCAGCATATCCCAAATATTCACCAATGTGGTGGCTAATCCATGTGAGAAAATTATGTCTCATGCTTCCTGAACCACTCTTTCACAATTTGAGCATGGAGAGTCCTGGCATTGTCATCTTGGACTATACCTATGCCATCAAAGAAGAAAAAAATCAATTGATGGAAAAACCTGGTCATTTAGTATATTCCGGTAAGCAGTTGACCTCATTTTTGGGGGGGACATAATGTAGCTGAACCTAGACCTATTATCCAATGGAAGGCTCTTACCTATTTGCTTAGCTAAATCCAGGTGATTACTTTTTTGTTTTGGCCAGGCAATGTACTTTTGAAGTACAACTAAAGGCTCCTGTATGACAGCCTAAAGTACCAAATCCAGTTACTATGTGGTGCACAAGAATTATAAAGTAAAGATAAGGTCCTTTACCTTCCCGGACTGAGCCAAATCCTCATTTATTTGTGTCTCGCATGCCCCCCTTCTAAGACACTGCAGCATACAGTGGGAGAGTTTCAGCAGCAGGTAGGTGTGACCAGGCAATAACAATGTTGATAACTACGTCCCCTGGCAACATATTTGCATCCCATTGTACTGCAAGCAGGCGCAGCCTCCATGACAGTGGCAACTTTGAATTCAGGAACAGTGCAGCATTGTTGCCACATCATTACAGAAGGCTGCATTAGGTGGACTTTACTGGCAGGATCAACAGGTGGGACTTTGCAGGGGGACTAAGAGAAAACTGTAAGTCCCAATGCATGTATCATTAAGTGCTGCAGAACATTTAATTCAAGCACAGCGAGCAACAACCGAGCCATTTCTGACCATATTATAAAGAAATAAAGCGATGCGGAGTCACTCATTATAACAAATAAATATTTTCCAATATGAGAGTAGGGCCCAATCTTTTCTGTTCTCCGGTGAAGAGGAAAAGATCAAAGTACCTCAAACGTCATTGTTTGCAAAGTACTGAGGTGGGTGCTAGCACCCCAAAAACTAATTTGTAGATGGATTGGTATGTGGTGTCTGTCGGTCTTAGGAAAATATCTGCAAGTCTGTTGGCATCCCCAACTATATCTTCGAGCATGCTATCCATACCTGTAGATGTATCAAGTCTCCTCCCTCTATCAAAACATGAAGCAGACTACCAGTTACAGCCTGGCCCATTTTCACTCTAAGATCTTATAACATGCCCACTAGTGTAAGCCAGGTGTGAACGTTTTAGAGCAGCTTTAGTATAAGCGCCATTGTTATATAGCTGCCATCCAACTTGCCAACTGATCACTGCTCTGGTCTTGCTGCTGAGAAAACACAGCATGGTGGGTAAATGATTACAGATGCATGTCATAGGCTGGGAAGCATAAAGAGAGGCCAGCTGTTAATTTTCAGTAAAAGTCAAAATTTACATTCATATTCCAGATATGATATCTCATGTAGGACAAGAGAGCGGCATTTAATAGGTTGGACTAATGTCTTTATTCAACCTCAAATACTATGTAACTATGTAACTATGCAGTAAACACCTAATGGACGAGCAGATGCCAATCTATACAACATTAATTGGACATACAATGTGTTTTTAATACATGGGTTTTTGACAGGTCTACTGACAGACTTTCAGGACAACAGCTAAATAGGCAGTTGAAATACATTTCAGCCCATCTTGGGATTAAAACAACCCGTCACCCTAAGCTCAGTATACCGCGAGCTACAGCTCGCAGTATACTGAGGCACTGCAGTATACCGCGAGCTACAGGTCGCTGTATACTGAGACGCCGCAGCTGAAGCGGATCCCGACAATTATGTCTGGATCCTCCCAGCTGCGTGAGTGACAGCTGGCTCTGCCTATCTAGAGGCAGAGCCAGCTGTACCCGCCCCCTCCCCCATCCGTTCCGCCAGTCAGCGCTGGAGGATCAGAGCGAAGAGGGGGGAATCCAGCCCCTCCCCTGTCACGGCAGAGAGTCGTGACAGGATCGAGAAGTGAGCGAACACCGGTATGTGTTCGTTCACTTCCCGATCTACTGAGCCGACCTGTGACAGTCTCATTGTCACAGGTCGGCTAGAACTATGAGGTGAGTGAAAAGCACATATGTATGCTCATAGGTACTCGTATACACACATGCACAATCGCCACAGACACACAAAGGTTGAACTTGATGGACCTGTGTCTTCAACCTCATATACTATGTAACTATATGTAACTATGTAATACAGCATGGTCAGCTCCCAGCCTGTGACTGGACAGAGAAGGTGCATCAGCAGAATGATGAGCTACAATTTCATGTTTAGGTTATGAATTTGTTTGAGATTGTAGTCCATCACAGGAGTGAGCTTGGAGCGGTAACTACTTTACAACACACACAGGGACCATGGGAAACAAAAGTAGGTGACTGGACAGAGAAGGTGCATCAGCAGAATGATGAGCTACAATTTCATGTTTAGGTTATGAATTTGTTTGAGATTGTAGTCCATCACAGGAGTGAGCTTGGAGCGGTAACTACTTTACAACACACACAGGGACCATGGGAAACAAAAGTAGCTAAGGAAGGACAGTGTCAGCACCAATTCAGAGATGATTTGAGGATCTACAGCCGAGTGATACACAAATATGATACGATACATTTTTGTTAATAGTTAGGCCTGGTTCACACCTGGGCGTTTTGTAGTGCGTTAGAACGCTCTGCAAAACGCTCAAACACAGAAATCCCATTGTTTCCTATGGGTATGGTTCACACCTGGGCGTATTTCAGCCCGTCTGAACGCGCTACAAAACGGCCTACGCCCAAAGAAGTACATGTACTTCTTTGGGGCGTTTTGGTCTCGCGTTTACATTGGGATACAGCCAAGTAGCCCTCGGAAACGCGCGTTTGTCACGTGTTTTTTATTGCGGATCGCGGTAAAAACGTGTGACGCGAAACGCGCAACAAACGCGCATATTCAATACGCCTAGGTGTGAACCAGACCTTAGGGTCCTTGAATGCATTTTTGGAATTTAACTCCTGAGTTTAGTGTCACTTTAAAAAAAAAAATTGGCTTCCATTCTACTTTAACTTTTACTAGGCTATTTTTTCCCCTTCACCCAAGGTTGCTATAGGTTGCTGCATAACTGTGCCAATAATCCAGAGTGCTTTTTTAAAGGATTTCCCTAAATAAAAATGCAGAACGCAATATCTATTTGCCCTCTTTCTGGCTGTAAAATTAAATCTTTGCGGTCTTCCTTTCCTTTGCTGTAGTTTTTTATTTTTGCTAAACAAGAACCTACGTTATTACCAAAACACAAAAAGCCATGTACATTTATCAGCAGATTTGGGTGGCATGATCTCTGTCACAAACAATTCTCCTTTCCATTCAGATAAATCTCATCCATGGTCTGTCAAATTCCCATGCAGGCGATGATAAATTTCAGTAGGCCAAAATGAAAATGGTTGACACATAAGATTACAGAACATTTCAAAACATCCAACCTCCTCTTAATTTGATTTATAGCCTTGCCGAGAGGAAGAGAGAGAGAGTGGAAAGCCTTGAAGAGAGGTCCGTCAAGCTGGCAAGAGATGAGTGAGCGTTCAAGTGGTGTGTTGAGAGATTTCAAAATGAGGTGTCAACCATGGTGGTGGGTAGTGGTGAGGTGGGCCTGGAAATTGTGAAGTGGCATACAGTCAACACTTTCTCAGGCACATGTGACGGGAAATGCTTTGCTGGTTGACATTAATGACTCATGCAAGAATTATGTATCATTTTGTATGTGGTTTAAGACCATAAACAATTTCCTTTGCTGATGCAGCCTAATTTGCTCCGAGCACATGCTAGGACCTAGTTGCAAACTTATTCGGTCATGTTTTGTATTATGAAACTTTATTTGTATTGCTATGCTGCCCAATTTATCAATACAACAAATGTGCAAATTAAGTGAGGTATCCCCTTTCCACCCACCGCAAGACATTGCTAGAAATACTTAACGCTGTGCCTGGATTTTAAGTTTTATTTGCAAAATACAAGGTGGCGCCTGCGTTGCACAACAGCAGAGCACACATGGATAGGAGAACAGCACTGTTTTGGGTAATGTGAAAGGTTTCTTATGTTTATTTTTATTTTTTTTCCTTGTTCAATAGCATGTATGGGGCTTCCCTAGCTTTGGGAACACCAGTGCTTTAAAGAAGGGCTGGGGTTAGACCATACACTGCCTCATAAATTGGCTTGTAAGGCTGGGTTCACCCTATTGCGCTCCAGCATTGTACGCATTAGGTGTGCTGCAGTGTCATTCATTCTTCACTGGCACCTCAACACACCTTACCCATGTTGGAAATGCAACAGCATGTACTGATTGTATTACTGACTGTAATATTTCTTTTAAGCTGTAGATGGGGCTGTAGTGCAATGTTAGTCTTTATGTACATGCTTATGCACAGGAAATTCTTTTTTTTCTATAGGTTTCCTTTACAATGCCATATCCATGCATGTAATGCTCTTCTAAGCAAGTAAAACTTATTTCAGCATTCCTCAAGATCTCAGTGCTTCATCTAAACACATAACCAATAACACACCTGCATTGCAGAGAAGCACAATACACAGTAATGCACTACCGTTTGATCTGGTGCATTGCATCCTAAAAAAATAATGAATGCACCTTTTGTGATGCGTTAAGGCATAGCATGGTGCATGTTAACATGCATGCATTAACACACTGCAACATTATGACTCCGGCTAGTGAATCCAGTGTTGATCTGGAATGCTATATCACATTGGCAGTTTAATTGTCAAGGAGTTACCTAATGAGAATGAACCTTTTTTTTCAGTGTAGGGTTCTATAAGACATCTGCACTCTTCATTTGTTTTACAAAGGTTATAACTATTCTTATTGGTACTGCATGTCATAGGGCTGGTATATTTCCCAGCACTCAGCAAACTAAAGCTGGTCTTACACTGATACGGACATTTATACAAAAAAAATCATAGAACATTCCATCAGAGTTGGCCATTAGAGTGCCATCAGAGGCTTGACATATACTGTTGTTTGAAATTTGGTGTCATTTTAACATTAAATTTTGTAATGAATGGAGTTTCCCAAATGAAAACCACATTCAATGGTTAGAATTTTGTTTGTTTGAGAAAACATTTCCTGTTATGTAGCTAAGATTTGGTGAGTGGCTGTTCCATTGAGTTTCAGCATTTCTAGGATTTGGCAGGTGTACTTCAAAGTGACCTTATTACCTTGGTGACAAAAAAAAGAATCTGTGGGTACACTATAAAAGAAGAACATGGATACTCCATCTGAACATCCCGGAGAGTGGGAAACTTTGTTTTCTTTAAAAGCTCCAGGCATCACTACTACCAGATACTTCCTGGTGTGTTGGATAGTGTGCCCTACTCTGAATACTGAGGTTCCTCTTACTGAGTGCTGTCACTAACGGGCACAGCAACCAGCAGGTGGAACCACAACAGCCAGCTGGAGACACACTATTTGATGCACCCAGAAGTGTCACATAGTGGCAGTGCCTGGAGACTGGGGATGACGGCTCAGTAGATCGGGAGGTGAGCGTAGATATACCGGCGTTCGCTCACCTCTCGGGGAGGGGCTGGATTCCCCCACTGGATTCTGACTGGCAGAACGGACGGGGGAGGGGGTGTGTACAGCTGGCTCTGCCTCTAGATAGGCAGAGCCAGCTGTCAGTCACGCAGCTGGGCGGATCCCGGCATAATTGTCGGGATCCGCTTCAGCTGCGGCGTCTCAATATACCGCGAGCAGCAGCTCGCGGTATACTGCGGCGTCTCAGTATACCGCAAGCTACAGCTTGTGGTATACTGAGTCTAGGGTGACGGGAGGACGCTAGTTTGTGTCCTCCCGTTACCCTAAGGAGAACTATGGGGAAAAGC
>NW_017306611.1:431280-481269 GCF_000935625.1 Nanorana parkeri | reverse complement strand
GCAACATTAGCGATAAACTGTTTAAAATTAACTCCATTACAAAAACTAGAGGCCACCACCTAAAATTGGTGGAAAAAAAATTCCAGCACAAGGGGCGAAGGGGGTTCTTCACAGTAAGATCAGTTAGGGTCTGGAACTCACTGCCACAGACAGTGATTTCAGCAAAGAATGTGGAATTGTTCAAGAAACTTTTGGACGATTTCTTAAGGGACCGTAATATACAGGGGTACAGGTACTCCTAGAATGAGATCCTAATAGGTTGGACTAATGTCTTTATTCAACCTCAAATACTATGTAACTATGTAACTATGCAGTAAACACCTAATGGACGAGCAGATGCCAATCTATACAACATTAATTGGACATACAATGTGTTTTTAATACATGGGTTTTTGACAGGTCTACTGACAGACTTTCAGGACAACAGCTAAATAGGCAGTTGAAATACATTTCAGCCCATCTTGGGATTAAAACAACCCGTCACCCTAAGCTCAGTATACCGCGAGCTACAGCTCGCAGTATACTGAGGCACTGCAGTATACCGCGAGCTACAGGTCGCTGTATACTGAGACGCCGCAGCTGAAGCGGATCCCGACAATTATGTCTGGATCCTCCCAGCTGCGTGAGTGACAGCTGGCTCTGCCTATCTAGAGGCAGAGCCAGCTGTACCCGCCCCCTCCCCCATCCGTTCCGCCAGTCAGCGCTGGAGGATCAGAGCGAAGAGGGGGGAATCCAGCCCCTCCCCTGTCACGGCAGAGAGTCGTGACAGGATCGAGAAGTGAGCGAACACCGGTATGTGTTCGTTCACTTCCCGATCTACTGAGCCGACCTGTGACAGTCTCATTGTCACAGGTCGGCTAGAACTATGAGGTGAGTGAAAAGCACATATGTATGCTCATAGGTACTCGTATACACACATGCACAATCGCCACAGACACACAAAGGTTGAACTTGATGGACCTGTGTCTTCAACCTCATATACTATGTAACTATATGTAACTATGTAATACAGCATGGTCAGCTCCCAGCCTGTGACTGGACAGAGAAGGTGCATCAGCAGAATGATGAGCTACAATTTCATGTTTAGGTTATGAATTTGTTTGAGATTGTAGTCCATCACAGGAGTGAGCTTGGAGCGGTAACTACTTTACAACACACACAGGGACCATGGGAAACAAAAGTAGCTAAGGAAGGACAGTGTCAGCACCAATTCAGAGATGATTTGAGGATCTACAGCCGAGTGATACACAAATATGATACGATACATTTTTGTTAATAGTTAGGCCTGGTTCACACCTGGGCGTTTTGTAGTGCGTTAGAACGCTCTGCAAAACGCTCAAACACAGAAATCCCATTGTTTCCTATGGGTATGGTTCACACCTGGGCGTATTTCAGCCCGTCTGAACGCGCTACAAAACGGCCTACGCCCAAAGAAGTACATGTACTTCTTTGGGGCGTTTTGGTCTCGCGTTTACATTGGGATACAGCCAAGTAGCCCTCGGAAACGCGCGTTTGTCACGTGTTTTTTATTGCGGATCGCGGTAAAAACGTGTGACGCGAAACGCGCAACAAACGCGCATATTCAATACGCCTAGGTGTGAACCAGACCTTAGGGTCCTTGAATGCATTTTTGGAATTTAACTCCTGAGTTTAGTGTCACTTTAAAAAAAAAAATTGGCTTCCATTCTACTTTAACTTTTACTAGGCTATTTTTTCCCCTTCACCCAAGGTTGCTATAGGTTGCTGCATAACTGTGCCAATAATCCAGAGTGCTTTTTTAAAGGATTTCCCTAAATAAAAATGCAGAACGCAATATCTATTTGCCCTCTTTCTGGCTGTAAAATTAAATCTTTGCGGTCTTCCTTTCCTTTGCTGTAGTTTTTTATTTTTGCTAAACAAGAACCTACGTTATTACCAAAACACAAAAAGCCATGTACATTTATCAGCAGATTTGGGTGGCATGATCTCTGTCACAAACAATTCTCCTTTCCATTCAGATAAATCTCATCCATGGTCTGTCAAATTCCCATGCAGGCGATGATAAATTTCAGTAGGCCAAAATGAAAATGGTTGACACATAAGATTACAGAACATTTCAAAACATCCAACCTCCTCTTAATTTGATTTATAGCCTTGCCGAGAGGAAGAGAGAGAGAGTGGAAAGCCTTGAAGAGAGGTCCGTCAAGCTGGCAAGAGATGAGTGAGCGTTCAAGTGGTGTGTTGAGAGATTTCAAAATGAGGTGTCAACCATGGTGGTGGGTAGTGGTGAGGTGGGCCTGGAAATTGTGAAGTGGCATACAGTCAACACTTTCTCAGGCACATGTGACGGGAAATGCTTTGCTGGTTGACATTAATGACTCATGCAAGAATTATGTATCATTTTGTATGTGGTTTAAGACCATAAACAATTTCCTTTGCTGATGCAGCCTAATTTGCTCCGAGCACATGCTAGGACCTAGTTGCAAACTTATTCGGTCATGTTTTGTATTATGAAACTTTATTTGTATTGCTATGCTGCCCAATTTATCAATACAACAAATGTGCAAATTAAGTGAGGTATCCCCTTTCCACCCACCGCAAGACATTGCTAGAAATACTTAACGCTGTGCCTGGATTTTAAGTTTTATTTGCAAAATACAAGGTGGCGCCTGCGTTGCACAACAGCAGAGCACACATGGATAGGAGAACAGCACTGTTTTGGGTAATGTGAAAGGTTTCTTATGTTTATTTTTATTTTTTTTCCTTGTTCAATAGCATGTATGGGGCTTCCCTAGCTTTGGGAACACCAGTGCTTTAAAGAAGGGCTGGGGTTAGACCATACACTGCCTCATAAATTGGCTTGTAAGGCTGGGTTCACCCTATTGCGCTCCAGCATTGTACGCATTAGGTGTGCTGCAGTGTCATTCATTCTTCACTGGCACCTCAACACACCTTACCCATGTTGGAAATGCAACAGCATGTACTGATTGTATTACTGACTGTAATATTTCTTTTAAGCTGTAGATGGGGCTGTAGTGCAATGTTAGTCTTTATGTACATGCTTATGCACAGGAAATTCTTTTTTTTCTATAGGTTTCCTTTACAATGCCATATCCATGCATGTAATGCTCTTCTAAGCAAGTAAAACTTATTTCAGCATTCCTCAAGATCTCAGTGCTTCATCTAAACACATAACCAATAACACACCTGCATTGCAGAGAAGCACAATACACAGTAATGCACTACCGTTTGATCTGGTGCATTGCATCCTAAAAAAATAATGAATGCACCTTTTGTGATGCGTTAAGGCATAGCATGGTGCATGTTAACATGCATGCATTAACACACTGCAACATTATGACTCCGGCTAGTGAATCCAGTGTTGATCTGGAATGCTATATCACATTGGCAGTTTAATTGTCAAGGAGTTACCTAATGAGAATGAACCTTTTTTTTCAGTGTAGGGTTCTATAAGACATCTGCACTCTTCATTTGTTTTACAAAGGTTATAACTATTCTTATTGGTACTGCATGTCATAGGGCTGGTATATTTCCCAGCACTCAGCAAACTAAAGCTGGTCTTACACTGATACGGACATTTATACAAAAAAAATCATAGAACATTCCATCAGAGTTGGCCATTAGAGTGCCATCAGAGGCTTGACATATACTGTTGTTTGAAATTTGGTGTCATTTTAACATTAAATTTTGTAATGAATGGAGTTTCCCAAATGAAAACCACATTCAATGGTTAGAATTTTGTTTGTTTGAGAAAACATTTCCTGTTATGTAGCTAAGATTTGGTGAGTGGCTGTTCCATTGAGTTTCAGCATTTCTAGGATTTGGCAGGTGTACTTCAAAGTGACCTTATTACCTTGGTGACAAAAAAAAGAATCTGTGGGTACACTATAAAAGAAGAACATGGATACTCCATCTGAACATCCCGGAGAGTGGGAAACTTTGTTTTCTTTAAAAGCTCCAGGCATCACTACTACCAGATACTTCCTGGTGTGTTGGATAGTGTGCCCTACTCTGAATACTGAGGTTCCTCTTACTGAGTGCTGTCACTAACGGGCACAGCAACCAGCAGGTGGAACCACAACAGCCAGCTGGAGACACACTATTTGATGCACCCAGAAGTGTCACATAGTGGCAGTGCCTGGAGACTGGGGATGACGGCTCAGTAGATCGGGAGGTGAGCGTAGATATACCGGCGTTCGCTCACCTCTCGGGGAGGGGCTGGATTCCCCCACTGGATTCTGACTGGCAGAACGGACGGGGGAGGGGGTGTGTACAGCTGGCTCTGCCTCTAGATAGGCAGAGCCAGCTGTCAGTCACGCAGCTGGGCGGATCCCGGCATAATTGTCGGGATCCGCTTCAGCTGCGGCGTCTCAATATACCGCGAGCAGCAGCTCGCGGTATACTGCGGCGTCTCAGTATACCGCAAGCTACAGCTTGTGGTATACTGAGTCTAGGGTGACGGGAGGACGCTAGTTTGTGTCCTCCCGTTACCCTAAGGAGAACTATGGGGAAAAGCCTTAACACCATAGTTCTCCTTTAAGTTGGCCATACACTTGTCAAATTTAGGCTGCTGGCTTGCCCAAAATGACACCAGTGTGGCCCCTGTGGAACAAAAGTTGGTTCTTTAATCGGCTTTTGTCAATGGAGTCAGTCCAAGGTGTCAAAGAAGTCCATCCAATCAGCTTCAGTGACTGTTCAGGTATCCTGGCACACCTGCTACTGTCAGAATACAGTAGCCGAAATAGGTAAATCCCCCATTTACAATATTTAGCATGGATGGGAGAATCAATCACTCAGTCTATGGCCAGCCATAGTACCTTTGTTGCTTCAGGCAGTATTATAAAGTGTTTCTAAAGGTTCTTCTGGCACACAGGGTCGATGCAAGAAGCATGGTAAGGTGGCTACCATGGCTAAAATAATGCATGTAATATTCAGGTTAGCACAACACAAAGCCATGGAGCACAAAGGTGCATACAGAGTCATGCAGAGCTGGTAACATGCACTGAGCTCTGCCTTTCACAAACTGTCTAAATAAGGCCTAATGCACACGTGCCTTTACCTAGATGTCTGGAAAACGTGCCCAGTAGTGGTACTCCAGGAAAGCTTTGGGAAACCATGCTTTGTGACAATATTGTTTGTACTGTGAGGCTCATGTGTCTAAACTGGTTTTCACCATAAAACAGATCTAAAACAGCACTGTTCAAAAGAACATTTAACTGGAAGTCATTCAACCACTTGTCAACCAGTACTTGGCAACAACAACTGGAATGACACAAAATCTAATGAAAAGCTAGAAATGTATGAGGCATAAAACAAAAAAAATGTTGTCCAGACAAGGACATTTCAATGCCTATGATACTTACTTAACAGAAAATGATAAGATACATATATGTTGACTTAGAGTATACCTTTTCTCATTTTGGATAGAACAGTGCTGAAAACCCCAGGTTTCTTTATTTGCTTTTACACGTTTCTGTTTTTTTATGCCTGTCTCCCATTTCCCTTCACTTATTGTCCTAGCCGAAATACAACAGGAAGTGAGAGGAAATAAAGGGAAATACTTTGGTGACAACAGCAAGACTACATTCACACGGGGCTATAATGTACAGCTGGGGATTACCGTGGAAAGAACCGAAATGATTGTCCCTGGACGCAGACAGGTCATGTCCACAGACAATCATTTATGCCAAAATGCAGGTAATCATTCCATTTATTATTACATGTGGACTGCTACTGACAAATATGGCTGCTGTCAGCCTGCCATTCACTTACACTGGGATAGCGACCGCATCTGTACGGACACACCTGGGATTCCTGCCGCAAGAATCCATAGGAGGCTGGCCACAGAGGAGCGCCCAGCTGGGAAGGAAATAAATCAGGGATGCGCCGCTGTATCGGCAGAAAAATTGCACTTTCGGCATTTAGCCAAAAGTGCAATTTTCGTCCGATATGTTTCGGCGGCCGAGATATCGGTGCATCCCTAAACCATATAAAAGGCAATGTATTTTCCTAATATTTGCCAATTATGTATGTACTCCATGGCAGCAGAAACAGGTTTGGGAACAAGTCAGGGTGCAATGGGACAGTCTACACTGTGGCCTCTAAAGATATACAGTATGTCCACCTCTCCTTATACTATCTAGTCACATTACACAATAGCAGTGGATGGATCACAAGAGTATTACATTCGTTTACAAATAATCAGTCAGGTCGTGCAAAACCTATACCTGATGCAAAAAAGCTTCGCCGAGAATATCACTGGGTGAAGGCAGTTTGCAAGGCATTACACCAGCTAGATGAAGCTAGAGGAGCATAGGAATCTACAATGCTTCTTGGCACCATCTAGCAGGTATAATGCTGTGCAAAAGGCATTCACCAAGCTATACGCTGGCCAAAGCCTTTATCATCCCCATAGGGCTTTGTGTATATTTAGCTGGTTAGGTGCTATGAGCTGATGACCAATATGTATAATGAGTATGTACAAAGCTGTCAGCAACTTTTAAAGTATATCTAAAGCCAAAAAAAATTTAAGGTTGGATAGAGTAGGAAAAGTTTAAGATCCCTGTCAGGTCTATTTTGCTGTGCGTGCCATTAGGGAGATTTTCCTTCACTTCCTCTCCAGGAAACACAACAACATTTAGGACTAAGGAAGAGAACTCCACACGTCAAATGACCGGGCAGCCAACAGCTGAAGATATCTATGTATACAAGACCTTTTTTTAAAAGATGGGGCAGGGGCAGGGAGTCAGAGAATAGGTGGTACTCAACCTGGAGTTGGACTTTCATATATGTTTTTGGTGAAGGCTTCCTTTTCTCTCCAGTTTCAGCCAGATGGTTGTTAGTGATACAAATCTGTACTTTGGTGGTTATTAAAAACAATATATATTTTTATGAAGGCGTCCTGTGGGCAGGGAAAGTTCTAAGGAAGAGAAGTCATGACATTTTAATAAGACCTCATTTACCATGAAAACTGAAAGAGCAGGTGGCACCATTTGATACGAGAGATTTTAAGTGCTTGCCGACATCTTTGATCTTCAAGCTCTCTTCTTGTGCCAAGCAGAATATGACTAGATTTCTGCTGTCTGTTATGATTTGGACATTTGTATTTGTCAATTAATAAAGGTTCATGCTAGTTCGAAACTGAGGAGCATAAACTTTCAATTAGTGAGAAACGCAATTTTTGTGAAATTTTGGTGAAATCGTGAACATTTCAGCGTCATGTCACCATTTGGTGAAATACATTGTCAATAAAATGGGTAACATGAAAGTGCATCTAAACCAAAAATAACATTTAAACATATTGCATCTAACTAGTCTCTAAATATGGTGGCTAAATTTGTTTCCATTTTTCAGGCCTTTTTTCCCCCTAATTTTCACCTGGTTATCCTGAAACTAGCAGACTTCCTGTCCTAGGGTGGCTACACTGACAATCTGTGGAGGGAGCAATGATTGTCAATCCAGGCTGGACTTCAAACATCACTTCCTCGCTTTATCTCCATTAAATTATTGGTGGGGGGATTAGTAGTTTATAGAAGGAAGGTAAGAAGTGCTTTCAGTGCAGCTCACAGGAAGTGCCAAGAACACATAATTTCTAGAAAGATCAACAGGTATTTCTACACCTAAAAAAAAAGCCAAAATATATTACATCTCTGTTCTCAGTTTAAAAATGGTAGTCAGTTGGAGTGGCTGTCAAGCTGCAGCCCATTGTGCTCCAGACCTGATTAGAGTGGGCCACTCTAATCAGCTCCTAGTGCACCTAGAAGAAATACAGTGACAGCTGTCAAGAAAGCCATTGATCACCATATCAGCTTAGAAAGCACTGGGACGAAATTGCCCGCTCATCTCTAATCTAAAAACCATGAGACATCCTGACTTGGGTCAAGTGACCTGGTTTGTCCTATTATGAGAGTGATAAGGTAACTTAAAAAGTGACACTAAACTCAGGAGTTAAAGCGGACCTTTCCCAATATCTTTAAAATAACAACAAACACACCTTTAGAAAGTTTAGTAATGACAATCTACAAACACATACTTCTAGATAATTATCCGCTTTGTTTTCTTTGCATACCTTATTTCTCTTTTCTTCCCCAGTCTTCTGACAGTGGTCTTGTTTACTAAGGGCAGATTACTAGCTCTCCTATTACTTCCTGGACTTCTGACACATTTAACTAGACATGTGACTAGGACATGTGACCATGCACAACATCTCAGGGGAGGAAAATGCCTTTCCCTGAGATGAGATTTCCCAGTAATGCTGTGCTGATGACAAGGCAGCCCCAGTGTGCATTGCTTTGGCAAACTGAAGTAATTTGCACTTTCAAAGCAGGAAGTGAATGCTCTGCAAGTGTACAGCATTTTACACCTGACATGTCTATGTTAATATTAACTATCATACATTGAGGGATGCATTGTCAGAATTTGATTTTTGAGTGTAAAGGTCCGCTTTAAATCTTAAAATTGCATTTAAGTACCTGAACTATTACCAAAAATGTAACTTATTTGTGTATCACTCGGCTATAGATCCTCAAATCATCTCTTTTTTTTTCTTTTTTTGGGATATACTTTTGCTTTTTAAATGTTATTTTACACGGGACTTACACCCAGAAGTTAAAAGTATAAAAGTACATGCTGCGAAGGTCTGCATTAAAGAAGAACTCTGGGCAGAATAAAACGTAACCCTTGCAGGGGGGCTACCCCCACACTGTAAGGGCTAAGTGCTTCTTTTGGCCTAGGGTCTAAAATTACAAAGATATACCGTATTTTTCGCTCCATAAGACGCACTTTTTTCCCCCCAAAAGGCGGGAGAAAATGTGTGTGCGACTTATGAAGTGAATCCCTAGTTTTTTGTACATTTAGCCCTACTAAAGCAGAGCTAAACGTACAGTGGAAGCCGCTACTTGTGGTTTTCAGGGGACCCGTGACCACGGGATATGAGCTCACCATAGAGCAGACGAAGAACGTCCATTCTTCGTCTGCTCTGTGTGATCACTGAGACAGTGGTGCAGCGTCACCTGTCTCAGTGGTCACTTACTGCAGCTTCTGTCACAGCTTCTGTCACAGAAACTGTGACAGAAACTGCCTGCGCCCAAACCTTGGTCCTGTCTGGATTCTACATCAGTGCCATGCTGGCCCTTCTCTACCTCCACTCCAGGGGTGGAAATATCCCTTGGCGTCCTCATGTCTAATACACTGTATTAAACGGAATAACTCACGAATCCTTAGACCACCAGAACAGAGGCGGAGAGACACCTCGGGGACCGGTCTAGCAGCCAGATAGGACTGAAGTTCTGCTGAGCATATCTATGATATTTTAGACCCTAGATGAAAACAAGCACTTAAGACTGGCAGTGTGGGGGTAGTCCCAGTGCAATGTTACATTTAATTCTGCCTGGCGTTCTTCTTCAACGTGAACCTGTTAATTTGCCCTGCACAGGCAAAGCTCAGATTAGCTTCAAAGTCTACTTTTTCATTGATATGATATTGATATAAGCAGTAAACAGAACTTAAAAGTTAATTCCCACTGACGAGCAATGTTTTTTGTTCTGCCTTAACATAAAAAAAGCCAATGATGCAATAAAGGAGAAGGAGTAGATCATATGGTTGCTTTTCTCCAAGCAGATATAAAATTTGGTGATTGTAATCCTTCTCAACATGATGCATCTCCTTATGCTTTTGGAATCCTTTTAATCAAAGGGTGAAGAATCCTCAACGCATATTAAATTACAATGGTTTTCCTTGTCATCTCATGATGCCGACTGTTTTCTTCCACACCCCCTCATTAGTGCCATTTGCACTGATTAAACCCCATGATAAAGAAAATTAAATCTCTAAAACGTGCCGTGACTCAAACACCGCTATTAAAAGACCACTAATCTGAAAATGCGCGGTACTTTGTATAAAAAAATATATATATAAAGAGTCATTGTATTACTAACTCCATAATAGCTAGATTAAAAAAAAAACAGCATTGTACCATATAGGTCTCGGAATACCACGCTACCAACTTGGGCACAAGTAAGCAATTGGTAATCTACAATGAGCCAACAGAATCCAAATATTTTTGTGGGCTCATACATACCATTCTGTATGCTAATCACTATGCTTTGATTTTTAGGATATTTTTGTATTCTGAAAGAAGAACTCCAGGATTTAGAACAATTAACCCTTGCAGTGGGGCTGCCCCCGCACTGCAAGGGTTAACTGCTTGTTTTTAAAAAGGGAACTCTTAAAGGGGAATTCCAACATGTATTAGGCTCTGTAATATAATATTTGACACTTATTAAAGCTATATTATAAGAAAGGATGAGCCGACAATGAAACTGTCACATGCCGGCTCAGTAGATCGGGAAGTGAGCAAACGCATTACGTCGCTCGCTCACTTCTTGATCATGTCCCTGCAGAGAGCCGTGACTGTCAATCACGGCTCCCTGCAGGGATTTCCCCCCCCAGCTCCGAACCTCCAGCGCTGACTGGAGGAACTGACGGGGGAGGGGGCGGGCACCGCTTGCTCTGCCTCTAGATAGGTAGAGCCAGCTGTCAATCACGCAGCTGGGTGGATCTCAACAGTAATGTCGGGATCCAACCCGGCTGTGGCGGTCTCAGTATACAGCGAGCTGTAGCTTGCGCTATACTGAGCTTTGGGTCACGGGAGGATGCAAATTCATGTCCTCCCATGACCCTTAGGAGAACTACGGGGAAAAACACTTACCCCAGAGTTCTCCTTTAAAGAACACCTATTTATAAAGCAGTGAATATGTCATTCACCAAACATTAACCGCAGGTGAATCTTCCTGGTGCCTCCTTTGAATTACAGTATTCAAATCCCCTGCAGTGATTGTCTGGTAAATGTCAAATTCACTGATTTATAAAAGTGTGAAAAGTGTTATTTGTTATCTTAATGTGGTCATGTGGTAAATAAATGTTATAATTAGTATGTACATTTTATAATTTTTTTAATATATTTTTTTTTATATTTATTTTCCTTGTGGTGTGCCAGCAGCACTGAAAAAGTGACAGCAAACTTGGGATGATGGAGACTAATTAACTGTAGAGGTGTTTAACAGGCTTACTACTATGCAACAGAATATAGTCAATCCAGAAATTCAGAGGGCATTAGATTCAAACTGAATTTCATGAAATTGGATGTCCCAAGCTAAACGTGATTTTAAGTACCCTTAGCGTGACTGCCTATGTCACCAGGCTCCACCATTCCATCTTAGTATTCCTGGAAGAATTTTTAAAGGAAGTGGCTCAGGCTTTTTTTTGGCTCCATCATCTCGCCAGGCAGGACTACCAGGAGCGTCCCAAACCATTCTGTACAATAGTCCAAAATTTGCTGCATTTTAATGTGCACTTTTTGGGAACCTGGTTTGAATTCCCATTGGCTTCAGTGGAACTTCCACTTCAGAAATTTCAGATTTCCATGATTTGGTCATCTCTGCAGTTAAATGGACTATCAATATGGAGTGCCAAATTTGCCAGTGTACAGTCCACCAAAATCAAAAGTAATACAGTCATAGACCTCAATATTTGTACTTGTCAGCCCTAAGCTGGTGGCTTTTCCAAAATTGATAAAGAGTGTCATAGGTGTAAATTGGTGAACTGCACATGCAATACGTTTTCGTGTCTTCTTATTGGCCAATTAGACAGCCCATCAAACGAATGGTCAAGAAAACCAGGCGGGGGCAGTAGGCCAATCAGGAAATTGGAAGTATAGTGTTGAAATTTGCATATTAGGGCATCCTCATGTTTCCGTATTCTGTAATTTTTAATGAATATGCACAGGCATTTTAGCCCTGCGGCCAGCTTATGAAGGTTAGAGAACTGACACGTGTGCTTAAAGTAATTAAAGTATAACGGACATGGACCAGGATAAGCTTCAAAATGCACTTGAAATACTTACACATGAAACCATTCACTTATCTAAAAGTTTCATAAGATCAATAGCTCTTTATCAATATGCAAAAAAAAATAGCTCAGAGGTCATATTGCAATTAGCAAATAAAATTTACCGTGCTGGAATACGCCGAAACCCATCGACTGATCAAACGCATAGGTAAAAACACATGTCCCATTTTACAGCACCCTGATCGCTCCCACGCCATTCCTCAGAAGCATTGATTATTTTGTAACATTAAAGGGATACTTTTAAGTCCAATCGAGTAGCAAAGTGCAGTCTTCAAAAGAACCAAGCCACATAAATCACTCATTAATTCATAGCAAATTAATCCGGAAAAAGATCTCCCCTTCTAAGATGAGGTCTTTCTTTGGAATACATTAGTGAGCTTATTGATGCTGTCATCAATCAACTTTACTTTTAGGCAAATACCACTCAACCACCGCCAGCTATTGCAAAGCGTTTCTCAATAAAGACTCTTTATCTATATTGTGCTGCTAAATTTAAACTCATAATATAAGTTGTGACAGAAAATTAAATCATGCTTGGAATTTAAGCGGACATGGTAATTGCAGGATGCATGTCACCTCTTAGTAGGGTGCAAGTTAACTATTTCTCCATGTGACCTGTATACGCCATACATGTGTAGTGGTGTTCAGGAAAATGCAGCTCACAGGACTAGGTGTGGACAAGCCCTAAAGGACTACTAGGAAAGGTCAAGATGCAAAAGGGTCGTACCAAACAAGACACTTATAGTCAAAGTCTAGATCTGCACACAACGTCTAGTGGTTTTCTTTAGGTCTGACGTGCCGTTTTTATTTAAGTAAACCTCTGTGTATGTGTTCATCATATTAACATTTTGACTTGCCTAGTGACAGGTTTACATTACAGGCAATAATTTTTTCAGCAATTGCCTCAAATTACCTCACCAGACCACTGGAATGTCACCAGGCCACACCATGTTCAATGCAACAGTGCTTTCCCTTGTGTTCCCCCTCTACTCCCTACTTGGAACCTCCAAACATGTATTTAGTCCTAATGCCACCACTTGCCAGGCAATATCATGCCTTGTGTCACCCAGCCTCTCCTTCTGTGTCCTGGCCATTGTGTTAATATCAGCAAAGTCTCAGCATAACCTACAAAAGCACTATGTTACATCAGCAGCATGCATCACAGTAGTGAAAGGGAGAAGTTCCTTTCATCTCCACCCACTGGCCAAAGCTTAGGGATCAGAAGAAGCATCCAAAGATGTCACATGAGCGACAACTGTAAGTTCTTTTAAAAGGAAAAAAATAATAAATTTTACTCAGTATGTGGGTTTAGGTAATGGCATGTGGTCTACAGCCTTGCTTCTCAAAGGGTGGCTTGTGACCCAAAAGTGGGTCGCGACCCCATGTTCAGTGGGTTGCCACATGCCTTTCACTTTTCTACGTGAGAGACTCCTCAGCATCCCCTTAGCACAACACTGTCAGTTCTCATGCTGAGCAGCCATTTAAAATATGCTGCCTGGCCCTGAGTGTCAGCTTGAGGTGGGGTGGGCTGGAAGTATAGTCATAAGGGATCTCCATCCATATGTGCATTATGTACAGCTCCCAAATCTGCCCTCTAGAGTTCTCATACGGTAGGGAGATTGGGTGGATCTTAAAAAAGAAAAAAAAACATTTGGACTGTGTATGTGTGTATGTAAGAATGTCTGAGTGTGCAAGATTATGTCTGTGGTTGTGTGTTTCTGTCAATGTTTTTGAGGGTCCATTCACACTACTGCACGTTCCGGTGTGAAAGGTGTGTTGCTTTGCCAATCACTCGAATGACCCCCCAAACGCACCTCCCACCAACAGTCCGATCGCCTGCACCCAAACGCCCGGTACTACAATGCCGTGCATTCCATTGCAGTGCTCCTTGAGTGGGTCAAAAGGACAAATGTGGGTCCTGAGGTTACACAGGTTGAGAACCACTGGTCTACAGGATACTTGTAGGAGATGGGCTTTAACTTCCATAAATCTACCACAAACTGAAATATGAGTGTAGGGTGGGCTGACCCTTTATAAAGAAGCTGTACAAGTTTATAGCAAGGGGTTGGTGAGTCTAGCAGGATGCATAATTTATACACAAGTCTGTATTTGCAACATAAGTGGTTTCCAGTGACTCAGCTTTAACAAATGTTTAATAACTAAATAATCGTCAAAGCTAAAGCACTGCAGAATACTGAAGTATAAGTAAAGTGTGGAATATCTATACATTACTGAGTCCAGAATAATTGGCACAAATAAAAATGACATAGGTTAACTCAGGCTTTAATCAAGAACATAGACCGCCCCTCCTAAAATACGATTATTCATTTCATAGATGCTTACAGCATCCGAATGGCTCTCAGAAGTTTTCCTATGGCGGATTAGTCACTGTGAATTACAATTTTTCATTCACTAGAACAGTATGAAACTAGTTGGCTTTTAATAGCATCTCGATCATGGAATAATCATACATTAAAGATTTTACATGTTACACTATAGCTTTCTGGACAGAAACACTTAGGTCAACTTGATGGCTGGGGAGAATGCAAAATTACAGGCACCCAAAGCAAGATCTGAACAGTAGTCTATTCATATCTCAAAGTTTTTTTGACCATCCTGCTCAGTTCCTGAACTGCTGCCTTTTTCCAATTGCTATATTGATTATTAATTTCAAAGATACAACAATGATTATCTCACGTCTATGGCTAGCTTTAGAAGCTGCTAGAATGAAACACTAAAGTATAGGATGTACAACTGAAAGAAAATCGATACATATTGTAAGGACAGCATGGGTTGTGTTTGGATCCTGTGCCCACTTTAACCCAAATGACAACTCAACCCCCTACAATTGCTTTACATCTATACCCTAGTTTTAGATGATACAGCTTTACTACACCCTGAACAGGTAACTATACATTAAACCTGCAATTAAAGTAAACCTTGCAGAACAGCCTGAAGCCCTAAAACCAGACCACTGCTTTATGAAATCTCAACAGGATAATATGACAAGCCTCAATGGCCAACTGTGAGGCAGCAGAGGTGGGCCTGAGCTTTCAAATTACAGAAGCTTGGATAATGGAGTGCCCTTGATTTTTTTGGGTTCCTTAACAACAGGGGAAAGCAACCCTGAAGAGGTGGAGATCTACCTTAACAATTTGGAAGAGATCAAATAACACTACAGTGCAGCGTGCCTTTTTTTTTTTGATAACTTGGCAAGACTCTGTTAAAAAGTAAGGAAGGGACCTATAGCTCAGATGTAAATGGATGAAGTTAGTGATTTGATTTCCTATAGATGTAGTGTGATCATATACAATGTAATGGCTGGTGAAATGTACAGCAGGGTGCACTGTAAACATACTAACGCCCCATACACATATCCAGGCTATGTGTGTTGTGTGGCATGCCCAGTGTCTGCTGTGGTGTACAATATCTACGATCAGGGGCACATACACCTGTCCCATAGCTTTGCTCTTCATACAGGCCACTATTCTCCAACTGCACTTCAGTCTTCTGCAGGATGACTAATTTCATGGTGCCGGAACTGTGCCCAATAAGCGTATCACTCCACAACAGAGACTCTTTGCTTTCCTGCAGGTGGGATTGGTCGCCATCTACCCAACACCTGCCTGAAATAGATGGGTAGACTGTGATCAGCAGGTTGCCGAAACCCTTTCTATCTGAGCTCTGCTCCCTAGAAGTCAACAGTTCAATATCAGAACATTGGCAGCTAACTGAATCTTTGGCATTTGACCGTAGAATCACAAGGTGTTGAGCTTAAATCACCTAGTGATAAGATTATCATATTAGGCAAATCACATTTACCTAAATCAACTAAAAAAGAATGTTGTTTCCCTTTAATTAAGGTATTGACGTCACTGTGCTTTTTATAAAAGTTCCAAAGAATTACAAGCTTGAAATGGTCCAAGAAACAACCCACAAAACGGGCAGAGTGTTAAATTTGGCTATCCCAGATCCAATGTAATTAGGAATACACAAAAAAAGATCACTAGAACACATGGGATCTATCAAAGGATAAATATATGATTAAAATCCTGTGGCTTTTATTTTGTACTTTGTGCGGCCTGACTCCCCCATATGCAATCTCTGAGAAAATCCTATAATGCATGTGTTACTGCTATTTTTAATGAATTCTCCTTGTAGCTTTGATAAAAGATTTCTTACTCTTTTGGCTTTGATTGTTTATAATAAGATGGGGTGATGCCAAAAGCCCTCACAATGATCTTTGCCATACAAAAGGATATTTAATTTAAATCTTGGCCATTGGCCAGAATCATAAAACATATGTTAGGAAAAAAAAATATTACATTTATGGGTCGATAAATATTATTCCTATAAGCAGTTACTTTAGTAGCGAGAAGAAGAATGCACATATTTCCTCTCGGTGTAATAATTCTACCCATAATTACACACGCGGCAAACGTAATTTCTTTAAGTACCATTTTTAAAACTTGATATAAAACAATATTGTAAAAATAAGATGTAACAAAGGATCTTAAATTGACTGCAGTATACAAAACTCTCTATTGTCTTCCTAAGGGGGAACACCTGAAGATACAACGCTTGAGTAGGCCTGTGCAGACAGGCAACCTGATTATTGGCTATCCTCCGAAGGGACAATTACTTTATTACTAACTGAAGGTTTTACTAAAATAGGTAGGGAAAACATTATGCATGCTAAATCCATAACTTGCCATATAGCTGCTTGGTTTTTAAAGAGAACCTGTCATCATGTTAAAAAAATTAAACGAGACACATAAAAAAAAAGGTACATGCCTACCTTTTGGTAGGTGGTGTGTTAAACCTTTGCTCTCCTTAAGAGCTCCAGGTATTGCTGCTATCTGACATTTTTGGGTGTGGTGGATAGTGTGTGTCCTGCTGTGGGCTTTGGTTCCTCTAGCTGACCACTATGGCACTACTGCTTCTTGTAATGACTTAGCAGCCAGCAGGAGGATCCATAGCACTCAGCAGGTGATGAGGTGTCTGACAAACATGGAAGTGTTGAGCAGCAGCTGCGCCTGGAGCTCTTCAAGAGAGCAAAGATTTAAAGACAAACTCTGGGCACAAGAAAAAACTACCCTTGCAGTGATGGAGCCTGCCAGGGTTGGGGGGCTTAGGCCCCTTCATCTTCCCTCATACTTCATAAGCATCTAACCCTTGCAGAGAAAGGAACCCCACTGCAAGGTTTTTTTTTTCCTTCCAGCCCAAAGTTGGGCTTTAACACTGCCAGAGAGGTATAGTATAAACCTTTTTTTACAGGCTGCCCATTGCCAAACCACTGTCCAATAACAACACCCATATGGACCACTAAGGAACCCCCACTAGACAGAAGGACAGCAGATGGAGGGGGCTTAGCTCCTAATGCTTCTTAGCGCTAGGTCAGAGGGGAACACAAAAGGAGGTCTGATTAACAAAGGTCATAGCTGGCATTCTGTGGTGCCTATATTTTTACAAAACTCACTTGAAATAGGATGATAGACTCACTTTAAATGCAAACCTCTAAAAGCAGACCTAGAACTTTCAAACACTTCAAACACTTCAAACACTGTGAGATAGGTCACTTGTAAATTAAATACACTAACAGCAGGCATTTGAGGCTGCTCTTTTTGCCCCAGACCATTTTTTAAATCCACAACAAAGTCCCTTGGGACAGTTGTATCTGTTCCTAGACTCTGCGCTGTGATGACATCAGCAACATAATCTACTAATCAGAAGAAAGCATGGGAGGTATCAAACTCCTGATAGGCTCCTGTTAGGTTGGAAGGACAGAGCTTGTCTAGGAACTGTCACGTGTAGGGGAAAGCTCGGCTCTTTATAATCAGGAAATATAAATTAATGCTATATTATTTACTGGTTGCTTTATAACATTAAAATAATTTTAAGTGTGGGTCCATTTTAAAAGAACCTTTGAGATTTATATGCATATAAAAATATATAGATCTATATAGAGATATAGAGATATATAAATATATAATCTCTATATAGATATATATATAGATATATATATATCTATATATATCTATATATATATATATATAGATATATATATAGTATATACACACACACACACACTGCACATATATATTATACAGTTGGTACACATATAAAATCACACACTAAGCTCTCAGAAGCCCTCAGCCTACAAAGGTCTGTGATAGAGTGACTTTGAGTTCACTGAGGCAATTATAATCTCACTATTCCACTTCCCATCATATATCTCTTGGCCCAAACAACTTCCTTTAAGAGGAAAAGGAGAAAAAGCCTCCGTTAACAAGGCTTTTTTTTTACTACCACATAATTTACATTTTTATTAGAAAGGTCCATTCATATCTGGCAACATTATAGCTCAGGGGTATTCAGCAACACTTAATATACACAACAATCATTATCTATATGGCAGAATCTATGTTTCCAACAGTAAATTGATTGTTTCCACCAGCCTTCCATACTTCTTCATTGTCTACCAAAGGCTAACGGAGAAAGAAGAACAGGAGAGAAGTCTACAGAATCATGGAAGAAGAGTGGGCTGAGTAAGAGGGTACAATCAAACTTTTGTCTAGGCTTTTTATAAAACTTGTGGCCACATTTCAGATATAAAGAAAATTAGAAGAAGTTGGAATAACTTTGGATTAGTTCAGATGTTGTTCATTAAGATAAGAGTGTGACATAAAGATACATATATGGGGACTGGGAAACTGGATAACTATAAGGCAAACATTATATACTAAAAGTTAAAACCAAAGCCATAATATTAGTATCTATATTGCCTGTATAAAGTTGGCCATACACTATGCAAATTCTTATTTATTTTATTATTGTGAAATGTGCATAGTGGGTGCCACTGTCAGCACCCTTTCATCCGGCATCATTGGATCAGCTGATCGAAGGAACCGGTTGGAAAATCTTCAAAAAAATCAGCCGCTGGCTCTGTTCAGGTATTCTGACAGTGGCCGGCAGGAGATTCCTCGATCAACACTCGTAAGTGTTGATGGAGGATTCCGTTTTGTTTTTTTTTTGTTCAGCCCGCAGGTTGAACAAAGAAAATATTACAGTGTATGGCCAGCTTTAAATCCTACCTTACTACCATACCATGGACATCAGATGGAAGACTGGAAAAAAACTTGGTCCAAAGACAACTATATCCTAGATAGGTCTTTTGTAGGACCACAACCAAGCCTTTATAGAAAGAGGTAGTTCTGAATATAGCAGTTTTTTGGCAGATTAAGTCAATTAAAATATGTTATCACATAAATGAAAAACTGATAAAATCAGATATTTCAAGGGTGACAAATATATTTGAAAGAACTGTTATTTTGTCAACAGCTGTGATACCTTGTTGTAGCAGATCTAGCATCAAATATTGATTTTGTTTGTGTGTGTAACACTTACAGGTATTTAACAATACCTTTATCTGCTTTTCTTTCCAAAAGGATGGTGTCATCAAGGCTTAACATCTACTTTCCGGGCCGAGATTCCATCTTAGAGATGATAAAATCATATAAAATCTGGTGCCTATGCAGTTCACACATATCTATCACATGTCAGTCTCTCCTGCAGCTTCTCACCCTTTGACTTGCTACAAAATGACAAAATGGCACCTGCTCACATCTGAGCACCCTGTTGCCTGTAGCAAAATGGCTGTCGCTGGAAAAAGTACATGAGCTACTTTTGGGCTTCATAGACTTCAATGGGAATGCCTGTAAATGTGTGGCACAAACGTTTTATAGCACTATAGAAGAGTTTTGTCACATGTCTGTCACACAAAAGCCTGCTTTACTCTTTGCAAAAAACACTGAGGATCGCTTTGGCGTTGAGCTGCCTTGCAGTAACACAAAAGTTAACGATCATTACATGCATTAGCACGCTGCGGTGTCATTCATTCTGAACAGCTCAAACACACATGTGCTGCAGCACACTGCAACGCACAGTAATGCAATATCATGTGCTGTGGTTTACTGCTTCAGGAAAATAAATGCTGCATGTGCATTATTTTGGTCTGTTTTGGCGTATTGGCAGCCCTTTTATTAGAATCAGCTGCCTTAACACAATGAACGTTAACAGAGACATAACCCCTGGAATTTAAAAATATTGGCACAGACACTCCACGCAACCAATGTGCGACAGAATCCTATAGGTGTCCTGCTGCACTCCTTACCGTAAACCCCTAGAGATGGGCGCTGAAATGACTGTGGGTGGCACCGCTGGAATCAATGATGGAGCAAAGTGTCACCAGCACACCAGACAAAAGTGATTCTTCTTTATTGATGCATTTTGTCACATTGCAGCCATTTTCGTGGCCACGCAGGGTACCCTTCATCAGGCTCAGTATGACACAAGTGCAATAATTCATCAACAATATATAGATATAAATTCACTATCTTACCCCAATAGCAAAGTAGTGAAAGCACCAGCCCCCAACCCCCATGACATCAGTATGATGTCATACTCCCGCCAAAAGTGCAACAGAAACATGTACAAGAATTTGTTGTAAAGATGCACTAGAATTGGTACAAATCATTCCATGAGCGCTGCATAAGGGGGCTGCAATTGCATCCCTTTGTACGTTCAGCCCCATCGTCAATGGTTTCTAGGACACTGGCAGCCGCCTGCATCCTAGCAACCAATGATGCTGTACGTCTGACAGCATTTGAGCAACCAATAACGCTGTGCAGTTGATTGCATCCTAGCAGCCAATGATGCTATTCAACTGACAGCATCCTCTCAACCAATCATGCTGTGCAGTTGACAGCGTCATAGCAGCCAATGGTGGTGAGGCAGATAAATAACTGGAGGTAAATAAGACCAGCGTGACACTGGTCTTATTTACCTCCAGTTTTCTATACTCCGATATGGTGATTTTTTTTTTAAATTGATTTGTTGCAAACATAGCAGCAGAATGTAAAAGTGTCGCGGATGAAAGTTAATTGAATTTGTCGCACACAGTGGAACTAAGAGCGTGGAACTACAGACCTTAAAGTGGGCATTTACCTCCTTTCACTAATATCACCTCAGCATGCAGATCTGCATGTTGATATGAAATCATCTTACATTCATTAGTTAAACATATATATCTTTGTTTTACAATTATTATTTTTCCACTTCCTGGTCCTCTTGAACATTACCGTAGTGATGTAATGTGCCCAAGAGTTGCATCCTGGTAAGGTTACATTAGCAGAACATTGCTGGGAAATCTCATCTGTAATCTCTCCCCTGAGATGAGGTGCATGGTAACATGTGCTAGAATTATAGGGTAAGTAAAGGGAAATACTGTATATAAGTCTGCCCTTACTGAAAATGGCTACTGTGAGAAGAATAAGTAGGAAGAGAAAAATAAGGCATGCAAAGAATAAAAAGACGACAATTATCTAGAAGTATGTGTTTGTAGATTGTCATTTCTGAACATTTCTAAAGGTGTATTTGTTGTTATTTCAAAGATATGGGTAAAGTGCCTCTTTAAATAAGGTGTACCCTATGAACTGAGGTGACAAAAATTACAAGGGGTGGGTTTCCAGTAAATAAGGTCAAAAACTAACCACAATGCACGGTTTGTTTTCAGTGAGTACACACGGGGTGTACATTTACAACCATTATCTTGTGGTTTAATGACTAGGTCTGAGAAGAAAAAAAAGTTATGTAGAAGAGGAACTGTTGAATCAGGTTATACTACTGTACTGATTAACCAAGAGATGTGAAGGGGAAGGCCTAATACACAATTTTCAAGGCCACAATGACATCCACAGCAGATCATGTGACTTCCTTGGGAACCAGCAGCATATGGGAACTGTAGCACCTCAGAAGAGGGTTTATTCTAACAGTAATAGCCATACTTCTTATGGGATGGGATAGAGCAAAGTCTTTTGGCATAATTTTTTTTTTTTAACAAAGGCCAATGATCCAGTTATAGTGACATTGCTTCATCAAAAAGACAAAACTTTTGTCTTGCGATGGTCGTAAGCTTATTAAAAGGTTGTACGATCTGCCCATCTTGGACAGGCAGATCGTACTTGCGATCATCGGAAGCCCGCCCCGCCATAAAAAAAAACAGTATGTTGTGCACCCCCGCCTTTCATCATGGGCAGCAAGTTTTAATAGTTTGTTTAGTCCTGGAGATAGTAGAGTAGAACACTTATCTCATTTCATGCTACTCTGGCACTCTCCTCCACTCCCCTATCCCATGTGGACAGGCCCTTGTCATCCTTACATACAATGAAGGACTACATTGTACATGAGGTCGGAAAGGCCACAACCACACGACTGGCAAAAAGCACCAGTCATTCAGCATGACGAAGGACTATGGGAGCAAGGAACAAGGTATGTATTTTTGCTTATGGCTTACCCCCTTGACAAAAGCATCATTTAACCCCTTGCTATCTGGAGGGGAAGGGGGGCAACATACTTATTTTTGTTGATGACTGGATTGAAGCACTGACTTTAATTAGATGGTCTTTTCACTTCTGTGAACTGGCTTCCTCGTGTGAAAAACAACAGACTCTCCCTTTTAAGATGAGTAATCAGGGTAGGTGTTTTATTTTCAGTTTAACTTAAAGTGACAGTCAGCTCAGACAGAGCTGTAGATCCTGAAATCATCTCTGAATTAGTGCTGACACTGTCCTTCCTTCTGGAGGGGGGCTACTTTTGTTCGTCATGGTCCCTGTGTGTGGTGTAAAGTACTTAGCGCTCCAAGCTTGCTCCCGTAATGGCCAACAATCTCACTTTTAGTTTACTCATTTGCATTGAGATTGTAGTCCATCACAGGAGTGAGCTTGGAGCGGTGGCTACTATACAACACACACAGACACCATGAGAAACAAATTAAGCCGCCTACCGGAAAGAAGGAAGTACACTGTCAGCACCAATTCAGAGATGATTTGAAGATCTACAGCCGAGTTATACACAAATAAGATACATTTTTGTTAATAGTTTAAATACTTGAATGCATATTTAAAATTTAACTCCTGAGTTTAGTGTCACCTAAATAAATAATATGTAGAAAAATACTGGTATCTGACCTTATGGAACAGACTGCAAGGTGCACTGCCAGTGGAATGTATCCTTGCAATGCAGAAGGAAAACCTTCTCCTACAGCAGCTAAAAGCCTTCATAGCAAGAAAGCGGACTACTGCCCGTTATATGCTGAGAGCGCAGAGCCGTGTCACAGCCGGAATGGATCCCGACAATACTGTTGAGATCCACCCCACTGCATGATTGACGAACAGGGGAGGGGGTGGGCACAGCTGGCTCTGCCTTTAGAGAGGCAGAGCCAGCTGTGCCCATCCCCTCCCCTGTCCGTTCCTCCATTTAGCACTGGAGAAACAGAGAGAGGAGGGGCAATCCCTGTGGAAGCGGTGACTACCTGTCACCGCTCTCTGCAGGGAGAGGATCAGGAAGTCAGCGATCGGCGGTATGTGTTCGCTGACTTCCCGATCAACAGACCCAACCATTGACAGTTTCAGTGTCACAGGTCGGCTTGAATTATGGGGATGAGTGTTTTTCACTCACCCCATAATTCTCCTTTAATAGAAGGAACACCAGGTGGAAATAAAGGAAAAAAATGTCTGAATATGAAAACGTATGCAGTTACCATATCTAAGGACTGGTAAACTGGAAATATATGACATTTCTGCTCTTGCGCTTAGATATGCTTTATATAAGGTAGCCTTTAATTTAGGTTTATGGGTCCTTTAAAAGGAGAGAGGTAGAGAAGAAAGGGAACAAGGGACCTATAAGGCTGGGAGTCATACAACAGCTTTCCGCAAGACTTCCTGTGATAAGACATCTGCATTGCAACATACTCATCAACTCGAGCAGCTAGAGATTTCTACAACTGGAGCGAACCTGCGATTTCTGCATTTCTGGTTTCAATTCTAACAATAGGGAGGACATAAAATAAAAACACCACTGCAATTCAAACTGGCATCCAGACAAATGATGAATACAGGCTTTGTTGTATTATCCTTGTTTATAGCAAGGGATAAAAACAGCAAATGTAGCGAGTCTATCCTTAACTGCAACTAAATGAAAAGAGCTCTCAATTTATGTCAGTATTAGCAATATTATAAAATAAAGATGGGAAATAGGAAGATTATATTTATCGAGTATGTTCGAAAGCATTGAATCAAAAGAAGAGACAATAAGCTGAACTGTGGCAAGCCTCTTATCATCCAATAAGTTCCTCTATAACAAAGAACAAAGAACAATCAGGACTTGCTGATTAGGGTCTTTCTGGTGTAAGTGATCCAAGGGAAGGCTGTAGCTTACTTAATTCTAGACTTAGAAGATAAAGAAAAAAAAAAAAAAAGGCAATTACCTCTATTATACTAGACCACAAGATAAGGGCCAGAGGGATATGTCAGTTCAAGAAAAGTGAAAACATCTGACCTTAAAATCCCGGCTGTGGAGGGATAGAGTGCAATTGTTGTGATGTTAAAGAGGCGCCCCGCTTAATAGCATAATGGAGATATTTCACACAATTTCTAGGAAACCCAAAGTGTGGGCCAAACATATTACAGCTAATTTAGGCGCTGGTCAGTTTTCTGTGGCTTGCTTTCAAAATGATCTGTCTGCTTTCTACTGCCGAAGTTGACCTTGGTTGAAGTGGCTGAAAGATACTGTGATAAAACCCTGTAGATTATGATTAAAAACAAAAATTCAATATTCCCCTCGAAAGGGGAAATTACGTTTGGGTATCACTCTTTTCTTGGCCTTTGCTCATGCAAGACCCCCACTCATCCGTTAATATTTTAGTCTACTGAACCCTATCAGTCCCAGGTTAATGGGTCTGGTCTGGCTAATAAAAAAATACATTGCATCTAAAGTTAAAAATTAAACTTTGTGCAGCATGCTAGGAGCACAGACCACAAACTGAATTGTTTGTTTTTTCACCTAAGTATTGCTGTACTGTACCAGTCCACCATATTCACTTTTGTTTGTAGTCTGGTGATGGTGGAACACAGTTGTTGGTGATCCTGGCACATACCTTTTGGTGATCCTGGAACACACCTGCTGGTGATCCTAAAACACATTTATTGGTGAAGCTGGAACATGCCCTGCTGCCTCTCACATACAGATAGTCCATAGTAAAAACTGGCAGTACGAAGACATTTCCCACAGCTGCCAATCAGATTAATCAGATTCAAGTATGCATTGGGTTATATAGGCAGCACTGGAGGGACATTGAAGTCAAGGATAGCCAGTCCTTTTAATACTCTTTATGTTTCCATCTCAGCAAGACTGCTACTTATTCTAATATTTGTATTATGCACTCTTGTAGTCAAAATAAATAAATAATAAACAGATTTGATTTTAGGTCCACTTAAAGTTTCATGAAGCTTACAACCACATGCCAAAAAAAAGGAAAGAAGCATTAAATAAAAAAAGAAGTTATGAGCAATGTTGATTCATTCTGACACAGGAAACAGGTTTTATCAAGCGAATGTGAAGACAACACAGGAGTCTTAGAGACGGGACTATGAGCAAGATGCAAAGTCAAACATACAGTATACTGTATCACATATAAGTTGGGAAAGCGATGGACATATTTAGTTCTTCCATTCTTGTTCGGGTGTATTAATACATTGCTACGGTCTTGGCCTTTTCCCACGTAAAGTTAGCAAGCTGCAAGTTTTTTCCACCAATCTGTAGCTTGTCAAGTCAATGCTAGAGGTGTCATTGCTTCAAAACAGCGCAGCGCTTGTATTCTGCATAACTGCTGTGTAAGGACATAGCTCATTAGTTTCGGCAACAATTTCTGCCCGTTTTCAGCTAAACCAGCATTCCGGGGGGAGAGCTCCAGACAGAAAAGCTGTGAGACATATAGGCTGAGACAAGGACTAGGGGAACAATCCCCTTTATAAACAGCACTATTAAACAAGCTTGCCAGAACTGACAAGCACTGGAGAGGTATGGAAGCCATAAAGCTGTCTTCATGTCTCATCTTTAAGGGGATGTCTGAGGTAAGCGAGGAGGGCTACAGAGGCCACATAAAACTCCTGTAAAACATCCAAGTTTTTTTTTTTCCTCAGGAAGGCTTAAGTTGATTGTAGCCGTATTAGTACACTTGCAACAACACAGTTGAGGAATGTCCATGATGCTTTTTTTTAAATTGCACTAAATGTTATATTTTCAGGACAAGCTTTTGGGGGTTTACTACCTTCTTCTCGGTCCAAGCAAGTACCAATACACGAAGGTTTAGCAAAATGTAAAAAAAAAACATCTACAACAACAATCTCTTGGGAAAAAAAACATACACACAGAGTAATAAAAGCGAGAAAGTTAAGGTGGCCATATACTGTGGGAAGTTTGGCCGGTTCCTCAAGAAAATTTGCACAGTGGGTGCCACTGTCGCCACCTATGCAGCCGGAATCCCTGAATCATCTGATTGAAGGAGCCAGTCGGAAAACCTTCATACAAACTTTGCAGGCAGCCAATGAGCTGCTGGTTTTGTTCAGGTACCCTGACAGCGGCCGCAGGCCACTGTCAGATTACAACAGAAACAGCGGGCATTCCTTAATCAACACACTTTTAGCACTGATGGAGGAGCCTACTCTATTTTTTTCTTTCAGCCTGGCTATGGAATGGGAAAGGGGAAGTCACAAAGAATAACTTGATCATGAAACTGTGTGATAGTGATCAAGAAAGCTGAGGTCCACATTCAGTCCATTATTTTGTGTCAAACAGAATTGTCAACATTTTTGATCCACTGGAGAAAATGTTAGATTCCAATTGCTCTTGATGGACTCGTGTATGGTGTCAAGTGAAGCTGCCACAAATCTGGGTAATTCAAACTGAATATATGGGGGAAAAAAGTGCATAAGCAAAGGTTACCTAGAGTAAAACATGCATGTCAGAGCAATCCATACACCAGCTGAAATTATATGCATATCTAAATGTTTAACATAAATTTTGAGGTTGGTCACACCCCTCCACAAGCTAAGCAGCACATAAAATAGGCAATTAAAATCGACATTTGTCATATAATGACCCACACCTCTTATCAATTTTTCACACGTGCTTTTCTATATGTGCTCAGGTCATATTGCCCAGGCTAATGGCAATGACAAGCTATTTTCAAAAGAAGATAAGAAATTATTTCAAATAATAGGAAGTTACTTTCTGATTATGAGACATCAATGGAAAAAGTGATTATGAAGAGAAAAAACGCTGAAAATTCCCACGAGGCTGGCAACCACAGAAACTATTCAGACTAATCTATATCAGACTGGCAGTAAAGACTTTAATAAAAGCTACAGCAAGTTTAAAGTTTCCAATCCAAGGCCACCCACTGATGTCTCAGGCCTCAGGCTGTACTCACTGTGCTAGTGAATATAGATACACGGCTACCATAAACACAGGAAGATGTATCGATGGTATCAGGAGGGGGAGGTACACATTTTGTGCAGCTGCACAGGGGCTCTCTAAAATATATGAGCCTACATTATTTATACTAAATGTGGGTCAGACCAGAGTTGGGGCTATACAGGCTGACACATAGACCTTGACACCGCTCACTTCTAGGGCAGGGAGCGAGCAGCAATGTTCATGATGCTCTAACCAATGTCCTGGTTTGTAATATGCTAGTGGTGTTAAGAAGAGAGCACCTCCTTCAATTCCTATCTGACCAGCACTGAGATATGCAGAATGTTCTCCCATTGCTCCTGACACCATTTGCATACCTCCCAGCTTTCTGAGATGAGTAACAATTATACCTTTTCGTACAAATGCTTTTTTCACCACTACTTTTCCTTTATATTTTCTTTTCAAAATAACACATGAAACAATATAGAGGATGGATGAAAGGGTTAGTGTAGTATAGCCCGTTGGGTGGTTCAATAGTACATTTTTTTTTCTTTGATAGAAGTTCACACATCAGACCGATAAGAGGCACAACTAAGGAGGAAAGATGCAGAGAAACTTGAGTCCAAAATTGTAACAGTCCCTCCAAATGAGGGACAGTTGGGAGTTATGCCAATGGAGGGGGGCTAACTACGGTATATGAATTCCTGTTCCATTTATGAATTATAAGACAGTTTAGGGTATCACAAAGGTTATTTTTGTATTTATATATTTTTATCTATCCACATGTGCATAATGAATAGGTGTTTGTACTTTGACAACGGCTGAAGGGGTTCGGTTGAAAACAGTTTTTGCATTGGGGACTTTTGCTGATGTAGGTCTTATAGAGGTCTTATAGGGAAATCCTTAGGGTTCAAGGTATGGCAGTGGTATTAGAGTCAAAAAAAGTCATTCAGTGCTTGTTGCCTTTTCAGCAATGGTAGCATAAAGGTATCTGAAGTTTGCATGCACTACCCATGTTTGCATAGATTTTCTTGGTGGGTAGCAAATGGTTCAAGGTAAGTATAATAAAAAGCCTGCAATACCTGACTGAAAGGGATGATATAAATGTGAAGTAGAAACTTGATTTGGTAGAGCGCAGTATTTCCTCACAGTGGTACCCCAAATTACTATATTTTTGCGATTGGGATATGTTCTTGAAAGGCCCAACTTTAGCCAAAACACTTTTTTTTTTTATTTTGATAGGGTTAGAAAGGGCCCATTCCCACTACTGCATTGCAATGTGTGTTACATACATTGGTGGGATGCAGTGTCATTAATTCGGAATAGCACCTCAACACACCTTGATTACAGATGTCGATTTCAGCAGAACACTAAGCAATATACAAACCTATGTTGCAGTTTGGTTTGTAGCTGGAAATGGCGCATGCACCATTTCTGGTGCATAGTCGTGCCTTGGCATCATTTCAACTGAGCTGCCTTGTGGCAATGCCCTTTAAAGCTCAGCATAAAGCACCACAACTTCCTCTTCCAATAACAGGATGGCAAAGAGAAAGGAAAGTCTTTGCAATGGGAGACATTAGCAAAAAAAAATTGTAGGGAAGGGTGAAAATCTCAGTGTTCCATAGATATGTGTCCTGAGGAACCCCTGCTCTCCTTTTTTTCCATCCTGGTATCAACTGCACCAGAAGTAAGGAGAAATCTACCAATTTAGTTGCAGACAGAATAAAAAAAATATATCAGATTAAACCTCTAGTCTTTGCCCACCCAATCCAAACCTGAAAAAAAGGTTTCAGCTCCAGTTTTACATTAATATCTCATGCATGTGCAGAGATGGGTGTTTCACTGGCAAACCTATACAGAAAACAGCACTACAACGGGGCCCTACACCCTCCCAAAAAGTGCTGACTGTGCATTATTCAAGCTCACATGGGCGTTGGTGGCACTCGCCCTTAGGAGCACAGGTTCACTCTGTACCTGGCAAAGGCACCGTTTCTATTTCCATCCCTGCTGTTAATTAAATAAATCACAACTTAAAAAGTGTACGTGTCACAAAAAAGCTTTCTCCAGTCTTACATAATTAAGCAGAAGTTTAAAAGAAGCCTTAATGCTCATTACATTTAACTGCAATCAGCCAAGATACTGAGCTCCCCAAGAATTAAATACAAAGCAGATACATTATTTATAGATTGACTTTAATGGGCATTAGTACACAATCGTACGGGTTTCCGTTTTTATGAAACAGTTATCTGCAGTCATTTACACAATTAGGCAGCTGCATATTTAAACAGCTCAGTACGCATTTTGAAGAGGCGCTCACAAAAACCAAATGCAAATTGTCCCAAGGAACAGAATGCGGCATATGTTTAAGGGTTTCCATACACATATAACACATCCCAACTTATGAACTACTGACGTAGGTGAAGTTTAGGAGTTCACCTTAAAGGCCACTTTCAGAGAGATCAGCGTCCCTGGTTGCTAAACAGGGACACTGATCTCTAAACAGATAACTCTCCCTGGCGCCCCGGGAGCCTCCTGCTCCCGGCCGCCAAGGAGAGAAACAATGCCGTGTCTTTTTTTTTTTATTCTGACACGAGCGATGTCAGAATAGAAAAAAAAAATTCTCCCATTAAAAAGCATTGGGACATTACTATTGGCTATTTCAATTTGCAATAGCCAATAGTAAACTAGCATTGTACCCACCCTCTGCAGTTCCCCATCAGGTCCATCAGCAGAGGTACAATGCTAGTTTACTATTGGCTATTGCAAATTGAAATAGAATGTAAGGCTGAATAAAGACCAAGGTCCATCTAACTTATTTGAAATTCAACATTGATAGCATGAGGGGGGCTGAGAGACACCATGCCAGCATGTAGATAGCATGAAGTGGGCTGAGAGACACTATGAGTTGCATTCATTTTACAACAGAGGATCTTGTGTTTCTATCCTCCTAGAGGGGCTCTTCAGGGTATGTGAAAGTACACGCAGATATCTCCTGTGTGCCTTCTTGACAGTTGACAGTTGATTAGGTCTAAAGTGGAGGTTCACCCTAGAATTACGAACATTAAACAGCCATATAACAACTGCACCTTGATAAATGCATAGCACCACGTCCGGCATCTATCCGTGCTCTGGTTGTACAGAAATCAACACTGGAAAATGCCGACCATTTAGAAGCAGCGCCATGCAAAAACATTTCCTCTGTTGCTGTCAACAACATAGATAGAATGAGGTGGGCTGACCAAAATCATGGGTTACGTTAATTTTCCAATAGAGTGTCTTGTGTTTCTGGCCTCTTTGAGGGACTCTTTAAGGTATGTGAAAGCACATTAAGATACCTCCTGTGTGCCTTCTGGACAGTTGACAGTAGTGATGTGCAGGGGTGCTTGGCGTGAACCCAGTTCGCTCAAGCCTATGCAAAACTTTGACTGACACACACCCCCCTCGAGACTCAGACAATTGCCGCAGGGGCATTCCCTGACATGTAGTTGTGGGGCGGGGTATGCCCTTGTCGCAACTGATTGGGTTGGGAAGGGGGGGTATCGGTTACAGTTTTGTGCGACCTTGAGCGAGCTTCGGAGACCTGGGTTCACACCAAGCCCCTGCCCATCACTAGCTGACAGTTTGTAAAGTGAATGTTCACCCTGTTCCAGTTCCATTTACTCTATGATCATTAAACATGCATATAACACATGTTCCTTGATAAATGCATAGTACCAGGTTTGACATCTGTCCACACTCCAGCACTGGAATCTGCTGGTCATTTACAAGTGACACCATGCAACTCATGGGGTCCCTCAGCCCTCAATCAGCCAAAAATTGACTGTGGGGTGCCGGCTATCAGAGTTCAATTGCCAGCAGCGGAGATTCCTCCAGCCATTCGCTATCCTACAGGCTAAACAAGAAAGAAGTGTACGTGCATAGCCAGTTTAAATGTCAGTTAGGATTTACATATACTGTAAATGGAAGTAAACTATAATAATTATTATTATTCAGTCTTTTTGTAATCAGGTACATATTTAAGCCATTTACATGAACTGACCTGATCCATCAAGTATTGCTTTCTCTGGGTCCCAGGCGGCTGACTATAACTGGGAGCCCTTGTATTTCAATTTGTTGACAGATAATGGATGCTGCGATGAAATGGGTTAAAGTTTTGGTGATGGCAGCAGAGATTTCCACATCTGGAAGCCATTTCCTATTTTGTCTGTTTTCTTCAGTTCAGGGGTCTTGAACTGCAGTCCTCCAGGGCTATAAACTGTCCAGGATACAAGGCTGTTTGTGCTTGACAGTGTGTGTCAATCAGGACGAATGAGACCCTTCCTGGCCCACCTGCACAAATTCCCTCAAAGGCAAAGTCTTCCCTCTTTATGGCTTTAATTTATGTCCTCTGAGATACGCAGGAACACAAACCCCAGCTGCTGCTTTGAATTCCTTAGCTAGGTATCGGCGGCGTGCACTGATATTAGGTGGAAGCAAACTGGTCGCTATTCACAAAAATGAGATTTTTAAATGGTTTTAAAAAAATGTTTTATTAATTAAAAAAAGATCTCGGGTCTAAAACGAATCTATTTTTTTAACTATTTATGTAACCTGTTAACAATTTTGACGCTGGGCTGCAGATGAGCCAATCTCCTAAACCTAGGGCAGGCAACCTCGGCTTCCCAGCTGTTGTGGAACTACAAGACCTGTGAGGCATTGCAAGACTCTGACAGCCACAGGCATGACTACCAAAGGCAGAGGCATGATGGCATTTGTATTCACCATGGCTGGAGTGCCAAGGTTGCCTACCCTTGTCCTAAACTCTTGTTTTAGGGCTTATTCACAGAAAACACATTGCATTGCACTGTATTGCATTTTTAAATGCATATTTTTATGTATGGGTCACATCAAGTGTCAAAATACTAACGTTTTTTGTATTATGTTAGATGCATTGTGTTGCATAAACATACAACATGCCTGCATTTTTCTTCAACACTCACCAATGTGCTTGTATGGCGTGAACAAGGCACATGAGGAACAAATATTTTCTATGTGTACTTGCGTTGAGCCTGTGTTGAGCGATGCTGATTCAAGTAGTGAATCAGCACCTGGTGTGAACAAGTCCTTATCTGCATGCTTGCTCCAGGTCAGTGATATAAAGAAGGTGATTTACTAAGGGCTTGTTCAAACCAAAAATTGTTCTCCACGTGCCCTGCTCAGCCTATACATGCCGGTTGGTGCGTGCTGCATAAAAATGTATTTTTATTGCATTTTTACTTATTTATTTTTTAATTTAATTTTATTCTTTTTATTGTATTTCTACCCAACACAATGGACGTCACCACATGAAAGCGCATCATGGCCACTGGGGTACACAAGACCATAAGGTGTAGAGGCAGTTCCTATAGCAAAGTGAATGCTCCCTGACCTTTAGCAAATAAGGTCAAACCATGTTCATTTAGGGTTAATTCACATCATAACTGCGTGCGTCTGCGCAGCTGCAGTGTAATGCATTTTGCCGCGTTTTACTGCGATTTTACTGTGATTTTGACACTGTTTTTTTTTAATGGTCTTTTAGGTGTAGTCCAGTGCGTTTGCGTGCGCGTTTGCTGTTGCGATCAGGCGCAGCTAAAATGAGACAAGCTGTAATTTTTCTGATTGTATTGGAACAGACTTAACTGGTGTGAACAGAGCACCAAAAATCCCATTGGTAGCATTGTGACGTGATTTTGATGCAGCTGCCAAACTGAACGGATTGCATCACAACTGCATCTGGTGTGAACCAGCCCTTAATCAACCAATTACATGCCAGCAAAAACAAAAGTTGCTTTTTTTTATTTCCTGCACATGATTGGGCATTCAAAGTGAATACATATTAACTTTATTTTCGAATGTTCCGTTTATGAACAGGCTCTGCACCTTTAGTAAATCAACCCCAAAGTATTAATGCCAGAGGATCAAGAAGTTGGCAGAATTAGAAGTATTTGCAGAATAAGAATCAGCAGTGGCAGCCATTATGTTCTTCTGAGGAAATTTTATTCAGGATTTATATTATTATTTTATGTTTATTATTATTATACAGGATTTATATAGCGCCAACAGTTTGCACAGCGCTTTACAATATAAGGAAGACATTACAATCACAAAAAGATAGTAAGGAGAGTCCTGCCAGTCTTTATGCCAAGGTTTTTACTATTGCATCATTATGGTTGACCAACTAAAACTAAGGCACCCCCTTTGCAGCTGACTTCTTATTTCAGCTGTTATTAATAGGATGGATAGAGTAATTGCACTAAGCTATTGAAAGATCCAGTCAGTTCTGGTGCAGTGCCCATTAGGTTTGCCACCTGTCCCGGATTCATCAGGACAGTCCGGTTTTGAGTCCTGTATGTGCTGTTTCCGGGGCTCAGGCAAGCTCAAAACCCAGACTGTCCAGGTGAATCAGGGACAGGTGGCAACCCTAGTGCCCATGTGCTAACAGGAAGCATGCTGATAGGAGGAGAGAGCAGAGTGACAGAGATTAGCTCATCAGTCTGCTGCTTCTCCCATGACTGTCCAGTCACAGTAGGAGGGACAAAGCCTGTAAGTGTTACCTAAAGCAGAACTACAGGTTCGCCTAGGTGTGCACCAGCCCTGACAGTTGGCATGCATAGAGTCCCAGTTCACACCTTTACCTTCCAGGAACGTGTTTCGCATTCACATGCATTGTTTTCCACATTTGCTGTGTATTAACCATTGATTTCAATGGGTGCTGCATGCATGACAAACACGGAAAAGTAACTCGTAGCAAAGCGCATGTTTTCCCAGCTGCATGTGGGCACCATAAGCGTGTTGCACGTTCCGTTGCATGAATGCATGGCAAAGCACGCATTTTTATAGGGAACCTGAAGGTGTGAATGGAGACTAAACTACCTGTTTGAGGGGACATTAAAAGAGAACTATGGGGTGTTTTTCCCCCTAGTTCTCCTAAGTGTCACGTGAGGACATATACTAGTGTCCTCCCGTGACCCAAAGCTACAGCTCGCGGTATACTGAGACCGCCGCAGCCGGGACGGATCTCGACAATGCTGTCGAGATCCACCCAGCTGTGTGAGTGACAGGTGGCTCTGCCTATGTAGAGGCAGAGCCAGATGTGCCCGCCTCTACCTTGTCCCTTCCTCCAGTCTGCCCTGGAGGATCAAAGCGGGGAGGGGGGAATCCCTGCTCTCTGCAGGGAGTTGACCAAGAAGTGAGCGAGCGACGATATGTGTTCCTCACTTCCCGATCTATTGAGCCGACGTGTGACAGTTTCATTGATTTTCACTCACCTCATAGTTCTCCTTTAAATTAAAAGTTCCTCTTTAACTGCAACAGAGAAACATCATGTCTCCTGCAATGCCAGACAGGGCTGTGCTGTGTAAATATCAGAACTGCATGGACATAAATACAAATCCTTTGGCAGGTATGTCATTATTTAATCTGTACATTTGGATTTCAAATAAACATAAAAATAAATCAAGATATGCGTTCGTGGAAAAAAGCACTGCAACGGCATTCCCTGAATATAAATAACCAATCAGGCGCATGGGATCCCCCTAATAAAAGAAGAATGAGTTACATTCTAGAGATTGCCTAACATTTAATACGTAAAAACCTAACAATAAACAGGTTCCGCCGTTTCTAATACAGAGCTTCCTTTCTCACTCCGTCTCTATAGCAACAAAAAGATTAAGGACAAAATAAAACCAGTTGCAGCTGAAGTCACAAAGTCTTCTGCCCCGGCCCATTCCGTCACCGCAGATTCTAAAGTCATTAGTCACAGACATAACTATCGTAGGAGAGTGCGCAGTCCACGCTGACAAATCTAGATCGGCGCTGGCACCGCGCACACACACACACACACGCACGGCCAGGGGAGCATCAAAGGGTAATTACTGTACATTGATGCAACATACAGCGTGACGTCCCTGTATACGGAAGAGCAATTATACCGGTTGCCTTGACGTTCAAACAAACAAGCTGATATGAATTTCACATGCAGGCAGATCCTCAAAACTTCAGGCGTATGATAATTTAATTCCAAGAAATGCAAATCACACAACACAGGCAATGAACAGGCAGAAAGGCTCGTACTCACTGAGAAATCTGTGTACCAGACCCAGTAATAGAGCCCCATGGGACTTTTGTGTCTTTATTTTCCTTATTATATGTTTTAGCTGTAAAGGGTCGCTGTATACCATGAAACGATTTTTAGACATGGGTTACATAAATAAGCATTTCAAAAAGAACTCCGGGTGATATAATTAAAAGGAGAACTATGGGGTGAGTGTTTTTCCCCCCGAGTTCTACTAAGGGTCATGGGAGGACACAAACTAGCATCCTCCCGTGGCACAAAGCTCGAGATCCAAAGCTCAAGATCCACCCAGCTGTGTGATTGACAGCTGGTTCTGCCGATCTAGAGGCAGAGCCTGCTACAAAGCAGTAGTTATATGCAAAAATATTTTTAAAAAGAATTAAGAACAGGGTTAAAACTTTCCTGCATCTCAGCCACGCACTCCAGCGTGAAGAGCACTGTGTACTTGGGAGGAGGTTGCATGCGCCCCGCCCCCCCCTACTTAGAAAGACAGAGTAGTTCCACCAGGGTTACAGGGTGCACAAAGTAACTACCAGCAAGTGTGGGGCTATTCTTTCAAGAGAACCTACCATGTTGCCATGATTGGAGAGTCACTAACTAAATTCTGGCTGGTAGCCAATAGGCCAGTGCACTTTGCACCCTGCAAGCCACCACCCAATTGACTGAGCTGGTGGAAAATTATTGGTCAGAGAGTGATTGCAAGACCTCTTGGCAGAATACAACACAATAGACCAGTACAGCCTGATCCAGGACCTCCATCCTATGACTGGACAATAAAAGAGAAGTTCTTAATTCAAGCCTAGAAGCCCAAACCCTCTGCAAGCTCCATGTTGGATGGTGTCAGAGCTTACACAGGGCTTATGACTTCCTCCCTTCCCTCACATAAAGTTTTCAAGCCCGGGCACTTATACTACTGGGGGGGCTCATACTTAGAAGCACAGGGTATTTCTGGAGGGATCCACCAGGGTGCACAGAGAAGGTGACTGTCGGCAAGTGTGGAGCTGTTCTTTCAAGAGAACCTTCCACTTTACCTTGAGAAGAGTCTCTTTAACTGAATTTTGACCGGTTGCTATCAGTCACTGAACCGCTTTCATGCTGCTGTTTAGGAGCAAAACTCGAGGCTGTATCCAGTTGGCATTTGAAGGATAATAAAATCTCAAAGTCTCCTATATTATCTGGTTACATATGAACCTTTCACATTTTTGAGAGCAAACTTATAAAATATTTTTTTTATTTCTTAGAAAAGGAAATCCTTACATCAGGCTCTCCTGACTTTTCAGACACAGAAGGATTACCGATGTAACCGGGGAATACACAGGAAAATTGTAATAGGAATCTGTCTTAAATAATCCAGTGTAACTTCTAGATAAATGGCTCTGCTTCATATTTTACCAAGTTTGACAAATGGAGTTTTAATAACCATGTGTACGAGTATTTGTGTTTTTCATAGTACAGGCCATACATTGAACATGTGTTTCCTCAATGCGCCATGTCCTGTACTCTCTTATATTCTTTAAGGGCCCATTCAAAACTTGGCTGTCTACTCTAGGGTGTTACAGCGCACACAATGACGTGCCATATTTCATGCTACAATATGCGTTGCGTTGAGGCAGCCCATTCATCCTCAGTGGGCTTCAAATGCACATCAACGGACTAAGAACCAGGCCTGTAGAATTTTTCTAATGCAGCGCACCACGAAGCAAGGGTTCATTAACATCTACTGTTATTGTAAGCTGGGAGAACCATTCTTAAAAGATGTGGCACAGTAACACATGTTTAACCACATATTCCTGCAACAGACAGGTCTGAAGGGGCCCCAAAAGAGATGGGAAATTAAGAGTTTCCAACCCTTTCACTGCAGGAGCCATTTTCCATTTTATGCACCCATAATACAGATAGCCCCACCTTAAACCCCAAAGCTGTGGAAACTCAACTGGGGTTTTAATCCTTCCCCATGTTTTCCATAAAGTTTTGACTGGATATACACTTTTAACTGAAGCCAAGACCTTTTTTTTTAGCTTTGGATAGAGTGGAGAGGGATTAGATCACCTGTCACGTTTTTATTGCTGTCTCTGTCCCCTCTCCCATTTGTCCTGGTGACCATTATATTCACTGAAAATGAAAGAAAATCAACAAATTTTGGGTTGCCACCAGGAATAAAAACAGGAATAGATGGGAACTCTTCCAATGGGGACACTAGTTCTGGTGACACTGTTGACCACCAAGGATTGTCCTCCCTTTGGAGGGATTTCCCCTCACTTTCTGCTGTGGCTGTCGGACAGGAAGTGAAGCAAAATCTCCCCAATGGGACACTGATGGCAAAAAGGTTGGGGGTTATAACACTCCCTTATTCTATCCAAAGTCAAAAATGGTTTTGGCTTCAGTTTTACTTCAAGTGTCACGTTTCCTGCTGTATTACTACAAAATGTAAAACCTGTTCTTTCTGAGTTCACCTCCTTTTTGGTAAATACTGGTAAAATTATCTATAAAATTCTGGCAAAAAGTTTCAAAATGCCCTCCCAATTGACTCCTGCACCCCTGCTGACTTTTTATCACTAAGGCATTGCAGGCACACAAATGTTGGTGCCCCAAGCAATATTCCTCTTATAAGATCATGCTTTTGGACAAAACATCTCGTTTTCCTGGTCTTAATCTGGTTTTAAATATTGTGATGATATGTAAATAAGCTTATGCATGATGACTAATTCAAATGATGATGAAATAAAATGTGTGTTGTATAATTATAAAGTAGAAGGCTGCCTCTTTCCACTTGCCGTCTATAAGAGCATGTCTGCTGTTCCTAGTGGTAAATCTGGCCCTGCCCATAACATAATAACAATTTAATTTCAGATAAGATCTTCGTCAACCAAGAAAAGCTGTTTTAATCTTAGGGTGTGGAAAATCCCCCATCCGGGGCAAGTCTGTAGCACTTACCCCTGTGACGACTCTTTCACTTGCTTAACCGATGCTGTATCTCATTTTGTAAGGAGCTGAGTACTGTGTCAGTGCTACGTAAGAAAGAATGACATATTACAACTTAATAAAAGGAACTCTTTTTTTTATATAAAAAAACTTATATTATTAAAAGAATTACATCACATTTATTTGGGAGGAAGGTTTGGTGGAATGGGAAGATCCTTTGTGTACAGATCTCAGTCAGAGCACTGAGACAAGCAGCTGATGTTTTGAGCTGGCCATTCACCAGTAAACGTTCATTCAATTTTCTTGTAGCTAATGGGGTCAAATTGATAAAGGTTTCTTGAATAAACAAAATTCTAACAGTGAATGTGGTTTTTGTTCAGGAAACTCCATTCATTCCAAAATTAAATGTTCAAATCGAATGAAATTTTGAACGACATTCAACAAGTCTTTGATTACGGAAAGGCATTATGGAAAGTTCTGGCAAGATTTATGCGTATGAACATTCATATGAAAATCTACTAGTATATGACCAGTGTAGAAGAATATCCTATAGACATATAGGAAGCTAAAATCTGGAGAGAGGCCAAGATAAAGGCTGCATGTTCCATAAGCGCTCCGACCAAGACTATTAAAGTGAACGTCCCACCAAAATATTGTATTTTTATTTTGGATAGGTTGGGGCAAGGTTGGAACCTCAGGTTTTCACTATCGGGGGATCCTTCAAGGAGACTTGCCCCGGCGTATTGGTTTCACCAAAAAGGAAGTGAGGGAAAATTTCCAACACAGACAGAAATATTTTTTTTTTCACCAGGGAAGGGAAAGGCTAGAACCTTTTTTTAATTGTTGTTTTTGTACCTCCTACAGATTTTCCCTCACTTTCTATCTGGTGAAACCTTTATCACAGTCATAGTAAGCATGGGGAAATCTCTCTAGCAGAGTCCTGGATAGCAGTGTGAACCTGACAAGGAGTTCTAATCCCTCCCCACTCAATCAAAAACTCAAAGTAAAAGTTATGGCTGAGCATACACTTTAAGAAAAGATTCAAGAACATGAAGGGGTGTAATTTGCACACTGCATGCTCCTCTATCCTGCTCTAACAATACCACACTTGATAAAGTAGAAAGAAGTTGCTTTCCAACTGCTCACTGAAGAGCTTTACACTTCCAAGGACTTGGTCACCATGAGCATTGCCAAATGTGGCCACCTTAATTGAGTCCATAGAAACGGAAGAAAACTCGGCCGCACACTGGATTCAGTTGGAATAGTTTATTGAAGCTGGTACCACATCGCTGGTGTCCCACCTAAAGTTGACTTTGGGCGAGACACCTGTGATGTGATGCAAGCTTCAATAAACTATTCCAGCAGAGTCCGGTGAAGGCCAGCTTTTCTTCTGTGTGTACGGGCTCATATTGGAGTAAGGATGTGCTGTCCATGGTAAGCGCCCAGCTCATTCCTTTCCTGGACCATGCTTCGTTTGTGTGTTCTCCTCGCACCTTAATTTGAGTGCTGCTGTGTTACTATGTCTCAGGCATAAAGTAGACATACATTGTGAGAGAGATAATTGATCTCTATGGTGAATGCAGACCTGAGGTCTTATGCTGGCAACACTCTAGATCAGTGGTTCTCACCCTGTGTAACCTCAGGACCCATATTTGTCCTCGGTCATTAGGTCGTGACACTTTCGGGAGTATCAGATGGTTGTGTTCATCACTGCGCATCACGGTTCCTTCCTCCAACTCCAACATCACTGCTGTGTCCTGTAGTAACCTAGAGTTCAGAGGATCGAACCACGCTGTGCAGCAGGGGACTGGCCATCTGACACTTCTGAAATTTTTGAATGCTGAAGAGCCTGATGTAGGCTGCAGCATTGGAATGGATCAAAGACACATGCCACCGGAGGGGAGAGAAAATACTTGTTTATTGCAGGAAACGTTATGTGGGTTTTTTAAAGTGACTGACAGGGTCACTTTTAGTAAATGCAAGGCTGTTAAAAAGCGCCCCAATGTCTAAACTGCCCCATTACCCAATCCCCATTGAAAAATCTGGCACTTTTTGGTATGGTGAAACACATCAAAGGGGCTCCTGAAATATCAGAGACATACGCTATTGTTCCAAGAGCTCTTTAACATATAAAGATACTTTCATTTAAAACCAAACCTAGCCCCCTCCTACTGCAAATATTCATATAGTAGTATTTGAGGACAACTTCCTAGATTATCCAAACTATGAGAAAGAAGAACATTAATAATTAAAATGTTGAAGACCAATATAGGAACGCATACTAACGTAGAGAATATGAAGTATTAGCAGAGCAAGGAGTATATGCATGCATTGAACCAAGAGATGGTTCCTACACACGCAGACACAAAGACATAGTAGAGTAAGAGAACTCTATTATGGTTACATTCAGCGGTCAGGTCACATTGGAGCTATAGTGTGTTAGGTTTATATAAAGTAATACAATTTAATTATGATTGTGCCCTATCTCAGGACACGCTAAAGGCAATTTGTATCTAAATACAAATTTGTTAACTAAATATGAGCTTGCAGTCCATCACAGGAGTGAGCTTGGAGCGGTGACTACTTTACAACACACACGGGGACCATGGGGAACAAAAGTAGCCAACCTCCAGAAGGAAGGACAGTGTCAGCACCAATTCAGAGATGATTTGAGGATCTACAGCCGAGTGATACACAAATAAGATTTAGTGTCGATTTCCCTAAACTAAGGCAAAAACGAAGGACAAATAGTCCCCTACAAAGTGTAAACTCCTTTGCACAGTAGACATGTAAGCTGCAGAAAAATTTGGTGTGGGGTTTCAGATTTGGACGAAATTCAAATTTTCGTTAGTTTGGGATGAGTTTACGTACGAATATTCGTTGCAACTACCACAGAAAACCATATACAGATTTGAATACTAAAGCTGAAGCTCCTAGACCCAAATGGCATTCAGGAGTCCGAATTTCTGAATATCATTCGGGAGCTCCAGAAAGCATTACGGGTCTAGGAGCCATATACACATACATACCTAATATTAAAGCTGAGGCTTCCAGACCCGAATAGCATTCGGGAGCTCCCTAATGCTACTCGGAATTTCGGACTCCATTTGGGTCTTGGAGCATCAGCTTTAGTATTATGTATATATCATTAGTATTCTGTATTACAAACGAATATTTGTTGCAGCAATTTTGGGGAGCCATATATACATAAAACTAAAGCTGAGGCTCCCAGACCCGAATGGCATTCAGGAGCTCTCGAATGCGATTCGGAAATTCGGAGACATTAAACGGAAAAACACAACTGACTGCAATCTCACATTCCACAAAGTCGGATAGAAGTGGCATTTCAGGACCGATCAGCTGTTCCAGGGCAGATCGGTTCTCCTGCACATACGATCTGCGATGCCGATCTGCCCGGGAACAGCTGGGTGTCACCTTTTGCCGGTCACATATTCCACCGTCGAAAAGGTGGGCGTGACTATGTTAAAATGTGTGATCACGTGACCGGTCACACATTCCAACCCAGTCACAATCTTTGATAGAACATCGGCTGTACCTATAGATGTTGATTTCAGTGAAATAAACGCATTTTAAATTGTATCCAAAGAAGAGACTGTTTGGAAGGTGAAGTGTTCTACGTCTGAATAGGCCATTCCTTTCCGTATTTATACAATGTCCAATCATCAGGTCATGATGGAAGTGTCATGTTCTATGCCCCTATAGCGTGAAATAGAATTATGTTATACAGCTGTACACAATGTAACTGTATTGTATCATGACTGTTTGTATCATGACAGATAATACTAGGCAGGTGTAGCGTGACTGCACAGGGTTCTACACTACAAACACAGACACACCTGCCCTGACATCAAAGTGCGTCGGCAGATTATAAGGAAGTGTTGGCAGAGGTGATCTGGATGTCATATTATAAAACACATCCATATACTGTATTTAAAATCCTATCCCCTTACAATTTATTCTCCTGAGTAAAACGCAATCTGTGCAGGACTTATGTATTCAGCTAAAATATTGTTCTTGGACTTATAGCTTTTATTTGGCAGAATAATTATTTATATTTGCATTTGGATAACATCCAATAAATGCACACGGCAGCAACACATGAATTAGCCCCTTACACGTCAAGTCATCATTTTCTGCTTAGAATTTAGGAATCGTAAAGTGAAATTCAGCCTAAACGGTGATTTGCAATAACAATGACTTATGAGGCAGTATGTTGTGTGCACTGTGTTTAGTTTCCTGACCAGAATGCAGAATAAAGAGAGCCTGTTCAGTAGAAAGGAGTACTTGTGTGTATGGCACTTGACTCATGAAAGTAGAATTCAACTCTCAAACATCTTCAATAATGAATCCAGATAAAACAAATACACATTGCCCAGCAAAGTATTTCTTTACATAGCACTTACAGTCTTTAGGTTTCAGGACAGCTCCAACTCTCTCAGCTCAGCTTCCCTGAACTTCCTGCCCAGTACAAGATCACAAGGGACAGAGCAGTCTCCAGCAACTGTCCAACTGCTAACTTTGAGAGGGCAGAAGGGAGGAGCTGGGGAGTGGATTGCCTTTCTGTGTCTGTGTATTTGTGGAGACACACAGCGTTCTAGCACACACAAGGGTGGCTCCACAGGACCCTGCAATGGAAAGGAGCCACCCTAAGACAGGATGTCAGCGTCAGTGTTCAGCTGATTCTGCAGAAAACAAAAACTTTTAAACATCAAGGAACTGCATCCAATGTAAGTGATTTCATCAGCATTTGCAAGAGTTTTAAAAAGTTTTGACTTTAATATCACTTTAAAGCTAAACTAAAGAATTAAGGATTAGTTTTATCTGGAAGAGATTTGTATTTCTGTTCATCCAGTTCTGGGATTTGCACTACCTTGCCATACATCTCAGCCTTGTCTGTGGCAGGGCAGAAGACCTGTTTTTTGTCATTGCTGCAGGTCTTGTCCCTCCCTCAACATGTGACTAGACCGTGAAAGGACACTAGATGTATAGGCATATCCCTCATTCACTCTGCTCTCTCCTGCAATCAGTATATGAGTGCCGCAACACACCTGACTGGCTCCCTGGTGCTTCTGCCTCTCACAGTCTAAACTCTGCTGTACTATGAATTGCAAGCGGCTAATAAAAATGCTGAAATTCAGGTACTGCATGCATTTGAGAAAAAAAAAATGAATGAGGTCTATTAAAGTCAAAATGTTCTTAAGCTATTTCAAATGATGATTAAATCACTTACAAAGGATGCTGCTCCTTGATGTTTAAGTTTCAGTTTCCTACAGAATCAGTTAGTCTCTTGAGCACTGGTCCTGATATCCTGTTTTAGGGTGACTCCTTTCCCTCATGGAGTCCTATAGTGCCACCCTTGTGTGCGCTAGTAACTGTGTGTGTCTCTACAAACACGCAGGCATAGCAAGGCAATCAGTTCCCTGCTCCCCTCTCCTCCCTTTTCCTTCCCCCGAGCTTGTAGATGAACAGTCGCTGTCCACTGTGATCTTGTACCAGATAGGAAGCTCAGGTTAGCCGAGCCGAGAGAGTTGGAGCTATTTGGAAACATGATGGCTGTAGGTGCTTGGGCAAAATGATATAGAAATACTTTGCTGGGCGATGTGGATTTCTATGATCTGGACTCATCATTGAAACAAGTTTCAATGTATAGCAAACACATTTAATGAACGTATAGCTGTATTCATTTCTGTCTTTCATATCTGCTTTAAAGTACCATGTTTCTGTGTCAGCCATAGACGTGATGTATCGCTGCACTGTAATATTCAGTCTGGTGGCCCCCAGAGTTCTGGATTTCAAGCATCCTTACTGCCACAGAAACGGAAAAGCTCCAAATTAAAAATACTTTCTAATTACTCAGCATTTTCTGCAGAACATTAAAAAATAAAAAGCAATAACTGCACTACAAGTCTGTCATCTCCCATCTCCGCAGGCAGAGAAGACCGAGAACTGGGACCCGAGCTATAGAACCGCAAACACCAAATGTAATATATAGCATTAGGCCTCATTCACACGAGAAGCGGCCGGCACGAGCAGCTCCATGCTGAGTGCACGGCCGTATCGGGCCACTCCTATGAAGGACAGGTGCTGTGTGTGATTAGTACGCAGCTACTGTCTTTCTCTATGGGACTATGCGGCTGTACGCCGCCCTACGCTCACCCCAAGTGCAGGTGCGTACAGGTGCGGGTTTCCCGGCTCAGACGCAGACAGGATCCATCCTGTCAGCGTACAAACACCCGTACGGACGTGCAGGGGCGGGTGAGCGTAGATCGGCGTATGGCTGCATACTCCCATAGAGAAGGACAGGGGCTGCATACTAAATCACATGCAGCACCTGTCCTTCCCGGGAGCTGTACGCGCCAGCCGTTTCTCGTCTGAATGAGGCCTTAGGCTTATTAACATGATTGCGAGGGTCTATTTACAAAACACCAATCATGTACCACAGTATATAAAAATAACTTAAAACAAGAACTCTGGTTAAACATTTGATTAACTCTTGCAATGGGGCTACCCCTGCACTGCAAGGGTTAAGTACTTGTTTTGGTCTAGGGAAGAAAACATAAAAAAAGTTATACTCACACGATTCTCCAAGCCAGTTGGATGTGACAGCACTCCCTCCAGCCTGTCTCCTTACTGGAGCGATAGTATGACCCTCGGCGTTCACATCCTATACACTGTGTATTGGATGTGATAAGTTACAGGACCTTAGACCAGCAGCGGAGGGGGAGTGAGGCAGAAGCGACCGGTCTAAGAGCAAGTCGGAGGTTCAGGTAAGTATAACTTTTTTTTCTTTACCCTAGACAAAAATGAGCACTTAATCCTTGCAGTGCAGAGATAGCCCCACTGAAAGGGTTAATAAAAAAATTCTGCTTTAACTGTTTACTGCAATCACAGTAATCGACTTCTGTGTGTCTAGAGAAGACAGGCATGTCGGCTTATTATTGAGCATCATTGTGCCACCCCATAGCGAAAAGCCGGAAATGTGCTTATAAAGGCTGTTTTATTAACATGTTTTATTTGTATTATTAAGTTGCATCATCCTCATAAATACTCCAGACACGCTGTGCCTATGCACATATGTACACATGCAGGCAGGCTCTCATTGGGTCATGTAGGGGGGCAGGAGTGCCTGCCACCCCTTTTCTGGCCAGGGCACCGCATGTCCCTAAGAGCTTATAGCAACCTTTGATGCTCTGGACAGCATCCCGCCCATATATATAATAAACAATAATATATATCTATATATATATATATTTAAACAAAATAAAACATTATACAGTATATATATATATAAAAAAAATCACACACACAAATACAGATTTATTTTAAAAAAATATTTCAAGCATATGTACAAGCCAGCGGGGCTACTGGATAACAGTGTAATCGGCTATCACTTTAAAAAAAAAATAAAAAAAAATTACAGAACATTTTCCTAATTTCTGACATATATACACTGCATTTGTACTGACCAAATAGTCACTGCCAGCTCGAGATTGAAATGACCTTTCTTGCAGAAAAAAGAAACGACATGTCCGAGCTGAATCATAAAACTTGATCAGAGACTTTAGTGTCAGGTGGGATCCAAATCCTTTTCAGAGAAAAAAAGCATATCATCTATGCCCCCCAAAAAAACAAAAATCAGAGGCAAGCCAAATTATTACTTTGTTTCTTTGTTTCTGTTTTTTAAAAGCCCATTTCCACATAAAAAAAAAAAAAAACATATGCCTCTTTTGAGCTTAGTAATCCTAAAGACAGATATATTGCTATCATTACAGGTAATAAAATGTGAGCACTGCTCTTCAGCTCTCTGAATCCCAAGAGGCTCTGTATAGCTGCCCATACACCTTACGAATATCGGGCGATTTTCGTTTGCAATCGAGTTTTCCTCCGATATTCATAAGATTGATGGGCAGTGTACAACCACAAATACTGTACAATCGATCGACTTTTGACTAACCAGCAGGTTTGAAAACTCCGGTCGATCGTACGATGCAGCAGGATGGAGCAGCAGGATGGAGCTGCCGTACAAAAATCGTATGACGGTTCGATCATCGGACAAAAAGTTTTGCCCAATGATCGCAAGGTGTATGGGCAGCTTTACACAAATGTATATACTTCAGGGTTTGGTCAGCTACTTCCTCCAGCTCCCAACTTGCTGGTAAGGCTGCCGAAAAAAAGTGATGGGGCCAGTAGGCACTGTACGTCCTGAAGGGAGCGGGTACGACCTATGCACTACAAAAAGTACAAACATTTTCTTAACAGAGCAAATCGGACCCCTGAGCTCCACGGAACTTGAAAATAAATTTAAAGGTGTTTAGAAATAAAAAAAATAAGAACTGAAAGCTGGATACAGACAACATGAAATTGTTGCGGGTGATATACTAAAGGGAAATTCACTGCGCAAGGGAATTTTCCCCTAGCTAAGTGAAAGAGGTGAAGCTCTACTGACTTCAATCATCCAGTCATGTGCAAGCAAAAGTACTGTTTATTTTCCTTGCATGTGATTGGCTACTCTTTGAAAAGCAAACTTTTCACCACATTTATTGGGCAAAAGGGATTCATCTCATTGTATTATATGTAATACTATGAGTATTTCCGGTGCTTTCTTCCAGTTGTTAAAGAAGGACTCCAGGGAACATTTTTATTTTTTCTTAACCCCCGCACTGCAAGGGTTAAGACCAGCTTATTTTGGTCTAGGTATAAAAATAAAAAAAGCTATACTCATCCGAATCTGGGAGTCGGCTGGCTCCTACAGCGCTACCTTCAGCCTCTCTCTAGATAAGGAGTGAGTGTGCATATATAATGTGCAAAGCAATTTAAAAGCAACCAGATTTTACCTTTCAACAATGCAAAGTAGGCAGAACATAAATATAATAATGACATGAGTTTGGTTACTGTACTTTGCACATTGTTTCTCTTTCCCTTACAAAATGAGCATGAATTAACCAGACTAAAAAAAAGTGACTATAATCAAAGCGAGCCAATAGGCTGACAAATCGATGTGCATCTTGTGGTCACGTCTAAGTTATAATTACACACAACAGTCTTCTTCACTTATTCATGACTGACAAATTTACACACACACACCAGGGAACAGCACCCAACACATTTTAAAAGATGTATAATGGTTTATCCGCCTTTAAAACACAAGTGTCTCATAACAATGGGTGGAAAATAATTTCTTCTCTACCTGTGACACGTAGCTCACAAACTTTAGGTATTTTCATATCAATGTAATGAGATCGCCATACACTGACCTACTAATTACTGCTAAATAGACTAATAAAACAAATGAGTAGGTCAGGGCTATCGAACTATGTTGCTCAAGGATCACACACAGGTCAGAATTGTATTTAGTATAGTTTAGTATATCGAAAGGCTTTTACTTTTGAATAGCTAAGGGAATGGTAAGGACCCATCAAGGTTTTATCTGCTGGGTGGATGCGCCCTCTCTGTTTGTCCTGTTGACCAATGGCACCGAAAATTGATTGGAAATCCAAACTTTTATACTTAGTGAGGGTAAATCTTCCACTAGGGATGTCTCTTCTGGTCCCTAGTAGAAGATCTGGTCTCTAGGGAATGGTAAGGACATATCAGGGTTTTATCTGCTGGGTAGATTCACCCTCTCTCTTTGTCCAGGTGACCAATGGACCCAGAAATGGATGAGCAATACACAGTTTTTAGATGTTTTTCACGGTCTGGGGGTGAAGGTAAATTTTCAAATAGGGATATCTGTTCTGAAGACAACTGTCTAAGAGATGTTTTCAGCTCATTTTGGAGAGATATTTTTTCCGACTTCCTCTTGTGTGCCCAGGACAGAATGCAAAGTGTAATTTCCCTAATTGGACACGCAGAGTTAAAAAAACAGAGGTTTAAAGCAATCCCTATTCTATCCAAAATTAAGAAAATAATCTTTTGGCTTTAGATATATTTTAATTCACTAAAAAATAATATGTTTATCATCCACTGAAATATGTAGACCCCTGTCCATTGCCACAGCAGACACAATTGTCCTTGCTCTCCTGATTTCTTAATGGTTCCCAAACCTGTCCATCTGCCACAGCAGACAGGATGGGCCTGGCTCTGGCTGTTGTTTTGAGGTTTCTAGGTCCACCTACCTGCCACTGCAGATAGAATGGCCCCTGACTCTAGCTCTTGTTTTGAGGTTTCTTGGTCTACCAACCTGCCACAGCAGACAGGATGGTCCTGACTCTAGCTGTTGTTTTGAGGTTTCTTGGTCTACCAACCTGCCACAACAGACAGGATGGCCATGGCTCTAGCTGTTGCTCTTAGGTTTCTAAGTCCACCTACCTGTCACAGCAGACAGGATGGCCCTGGCTCTAGCTGTTGTTCTGAGGTTTCTTGGTCTACCAACTTGCCACAGCAGACAGGATGGCCCTGACTCTAGCTGATGCTCTTAGGTTTCTAAGTCTACCCATCTGGCACAGTTAATGTTATGACCCTTTCTCTCTGTGTTTCTTTTGTGTTCTCAGGTCCACCCACCTCACACAGCAAATCTCTTTTTTTGTTAAATTGTTTAATTCTGGTGCAGAGAATGGGCAAAGTTACAGAAACTCCAGGAACCAGGGGGTAGACTTGTGTAGTACAGTGGCAAGAAAACACTACCAGAGGCCACCAAAATCGGTGTGATTTTACTCAGCATCTACCAAACTAAATATAATTTCCCCTTTAAGACAAAAGCTTCTTCCTAAATTAAAATAATTAATGTCTGTTTATATCTACAACCAGCAAGGTCTGAATTGGCCAACACTATATTACATTATTGCCATATGCCTCCTGTAGAGCTACAAATCCCAGCATTTTCAGCCATGTGAATCACATTTAAAAAGACTGAATATTTATAAACTTAATTTTATATTATTAAAAAAAGGGAGTAGCCAAATCCAGAGAGCAGCGTAGCCAAGGCAACTGTGAATATTATGGCTAGTGCTAAACTTATTTCTTAAATACCTTTTCAACATTCTTTTTTGTCCTAAAGGCAGAACTGAATATAAAAGTATTTGCTGCTTTAAGGCTCGAAGAAACCAGAACTTTGGTAAATGACTCCTTGTTCTTATTTGTCCTAAAGCAGCAAAAAATCTGGTATGGTAAATGCCGACTTAGAACTCAAAGAAGTCAAAAGGACATTAAATACATTTTCTCAGTTATTAGGGGAAACCCATATATTTTCTGGCTCAGTAAAATTGCATGCCGCCTTGGATATCCTGACTCAGTATTTGCCCACCTGCTTATCAGATGCATTTCACGTAAGGAATTAATGAAAATGTTTTCTTTAGGTTGCAACCACCATACGGCTATCTTTAACCATGTAGAATATTCTGTTTTATTGATTGTAACTATTTAGGACTGCGCAAAACTATTTTGGTGCCATCATTTGGCAATCTGACAGTCTATGTTGGGCAAGCAAAAGTAAATGTTAGTCTCAAAACCTCATCCAACAACTTAAAAGGCCTACGGGCTAACCTAATATTATAAATTTGTTCACATACACAGCTCTACTAATAGTTCAAATAAATTACATCAATACAGTATATTAGTAATATATTAATCATTGCAAAAATAGTAAGAATACCAAAAATAAAATTAAGTCTACATATCTCACATCTGGCTAATTAAAGCATTCATGCAGCAATAACAAAATACAGCATTTGTACGACATAATAATAACTAAATAATAATAAAGATGGTAATAATAATAATATCAATAATAATAAACT
>NW_017306611.1:425536-431253 GCF_000935625.1 Nanorana parkeri | reverse complement strand
AGATATTAATATTTTTTTAATTATTTTTATTTTAGTTATATTCCAACTAAACTATTTTAGTTAGGAGTTTTCTTTCATAATATTATGCAAAAAAAGTACCTTAAAATCATAAATTACTAACATTTTCAGTTCACTTGCTCTACCCTGTCTTTATAGAATGTTTAAACAGTGGGACTTGTGTATAAGAGTTTACACTGTTATGTTCGAACACCTGAAAGGAATCTTCTTGTGCACTTTAGATAGCAAAGTTTACCATTTTGGGCTTTGTATATGCATATTGCACTGGTTTAAACACACTACATCTATACGGACTGCTTAAAAAATACTCAGATATTTACACTGTTAGATCACTCTGCGTTTCAGAGCTGAGCTTACGCCAACTGCCAAAAAAGTACACAAATCAAAACGTTACCTTTGTCCAAACAATACTCCCGTTCATTATATTACAAAAACTGTCAGACATAATCTCTCCCATGCAAGGAGCTGGCATACGCACCATATACAGATGGTTTTAAATAGTTTAAGGCAAAACTGAAGGATGACATTAAAACCCACTCATCACCTACAGGCTTTTCAGGGAGTAGACATCCATGTTATACGCTGAACCGTTATCTAGCCATATGTATACTAGGATGATATAGGATATCAGGACATGGATTTATTATACTACCAATTTAGATCATTTTCTGTACAAATAATGAAAGGTGATAGATTTTACTTAGTTAAGCTGAGTTCTAGTTTATTGTTTTTTATGGTAGCCCAGCATTTAAAAATAAAAAAATACAACAATGCTGCAATACTCACCTCCTCTCTGCCAGTCCTCTTCTACGTTTATAAATATCTAGCATCATTCTTCACACTTCCTGTGAGTGCAGGACATTTACTGCACAATAATGTGCAGAAAACAGAGCTGACACTATTATCTCATTAAAGAGACACTCGCCATCTCATTAAAGTCCATGCAGAAACAGAGAAGAGGCAAAAAAAGAACCCAGCATGTCCTGTGACTAGCCAAAAGACATCTTAAAAATTCTGTAAAAAATAAATCAAGGCAACTTGACTTGCTGTAGTTTTCTTAAAGACGTTTTGCTGGCCATCCGACTAGCTTTCTCTCTTTTGTTTATTTACAGATAAATAAAAAAGAATGCAGGCAGGGGTAGTTATGGCTGTAAATGTTTTGCATTACAGAGAAAGCTTAACATGAAAAATACATATATTTTTTGTATGAAAATAACCGTTGCCTGACTGTTTTATTAGTTCAATGGCTTCAATGCTTTCTAAGTCCCTGACCTGGAACAGGCATGATGATGAATATTTCTGACTACCTGCTGATACTGGCCACATGCTTGTACTAGATCAGTAAAATACAATGGCCAGAGACAGCTATAGAATTAGTACCTTCAGAAAGAAATCAAGAGCAAAGTCACAAACAACGTGACCCGACGCAAGGCATCACTATGTAGTGCTTCCTCCACATCAGGTAGCAGTCCCCAGTGGCTCATTCCAATCCAACCCAGCATAGGCAGAAATTGCAGCTGCACTCTGAGTTCCAGTCTCAATGTAACATTGTTAAAACTTTGTTCATTTTAATCCCGGAGTAACAATTAAGCTCCATTGGGAGTGAAATGTGTCACAGGAAGGAGTCTGTTTGTGTTGGAGTTCAATTAATACAGTTACTTTGAGACAGGAATTCGGAGTGCAGCTGCAACTTCTTCTATCAAGGGCAGAGTGCTGTATCGTGTTAGCCTTTCATCAAAGTTGACCATTTGGAGTTTGATACTCTTTATCAGCTTACATTTTTAAAGATGCAAGCTTCCTAAACATTAGATTTCTCCCTGACAAAGAAAACAAACTTGTTTCGAAGGCTTGCATCTTTGAAAATTTACATTAGCCAACAAAGTGTATCACTTAAACTCCCAAAAGAAAGTCAGAAAATGGCAGCACCATTTTTCTCCCATTGCAGGTTTCCTTTAAGAATCTCATAACCTCAACTTCAACTACCGTTCACCTATGGAAATCATTATCAAACTCTGGTCAGTCAGTCATTTGCCACCATCACAATGTTTGTAGTTGCCATTTTCAGCTTCAACGGGCTACAGCTTTTTTAATCATTAGGTGAAGTCAGGGTGCTGAATAAATGAAAATGGTAAAAAAAAAAATTTTTTAGATGTACAGACACTCCAGTACCTGCCCAACCTCACTTTCTCCATTGTTAGAGCAGTCCAAGGGCTTGACACACCTCCTGCACAGTGATCAAGTCAACAAAGCCCGTGCTTCCCGAGAAGGGTTGTTTAATGGCGCCTTTTACAAGAGGTATGCTGGAGATCTGGACCACTGTTCTTAAAAAGAACAGAGCACCCTGGATTTTCAGCATGCCACTTCATTTATTTAGCACCATAACTTCGCTTTATAAATAAAGACAAGCTACAATATGCTTTTGCCCAGGCTTATATTTCCTTTCCCTCTTTTACTAATTGCTCCATTGGTTGGGAGGAAAGATAAATACCTGGGAGCATATGACTCATGCTCCTCCCTCACATTAAGCAGCACTGGAAGCTTCAGTGAGCAATCATCAGACACGATAAATGTCACATGGGGTGGAAAGTGGATCATTACCCATGTGTAAGTTCCAAGTTGGGGCAACTTGGTACTTATAAAAGAGCTTCTGCTCTTTGTTCCTATTGGTAAATCGAGCAGTGGGGGAAGATAAGTATAAGCACCTGTGATGTAGTATTTAAAGGACGTTGCCTTGGGCAAAGCACAGGTTTACTTTACAAAATCCACAGGTAAAAGGGTTGACAAAGTCCCTCTGAAAACCAGCAAAGCAAAACAAAAACTTGTGAAGCTGAATCACAGCCAGTTTTTGAGGCCTCGCTATAGAGCCAAGCTTTAAATATTATCCATGCTTTAATCCAAATACACAAGTCTAATTAAAAGTATATACTAGGAACTATTATGTTACTTTGATTTGGGCACAATATGAATTGCATTACCAAGCTGCTTCCTGATGAAAGGAAAAAATAAGAAATGGTACATTATACTCATGGATGGTCCAATTACAACCACAAACTATAATTATAAGAACAAATTAGTCACCAGGCACAACTTCATTGTCGTTTGCACTACAAAGTAACTGCTGATTACGGACAAACACACAAAAATGCTCGATGGACGTCACTCCGGCCAACAAAACAAGCCGCATGGATAAAGCTATAAAGATATTTTTGGAAATAATAAAAAAATTGAAGGAAGAAACTGGTTCTTAAATGTTTCTTCCAAGAATGTATTTATAGCATCTTAAGTAAATCCAAGTCCTTCAAAAAAAGAGGTTGGTGAAACTGGACAACCAATGGTCACACTGAAAAAATGATTGTGCCAAAGTCTTCATACACTGTTAGGATGTTTATTAGGTGACGCATTGGGATGACTAACAACAGACATAATTAAATGTGTAAGAAGCCTTTATTAAATGCTCTATATTATAAATAAGTGGTTTCTGCTATGGTAACGTGTTGAGTGCCTAACATGCTTTTTCAAGTCCAGAAAACCTCTTTATTGCCATTATAAAGCATGAACAGGTCACAAATAATCACATGAATATTGACATGGACTAGTGACAACAGACAAAAGCCTTAGGAACAAACTAGACAATGAAAACCAGTACTATACCCCCAAACTAACTATGTTGTTTTAGAACATGTTCTATTGATTTCTATAACATCTATTTAATAGGTGAGCAATATAATCATCATCATCATCATCACTATCAACAGTATAGACTGACATACCTGTTGCTTTTTTTACAGTAAAAAAAACCTTTACTATCATTTTTAAGACATCAAATTCCGAATTTGGCTATTTTAGCTACTTACATAATGACCATTTCTAATTGGTCATCATCTGAGCCAAATCAAGAGAGATGCACAGCATTACTCCTAGATGCCTAGGAGCAATGGAAAAAGTATTGTGTAGTCAAAGTAATACATAAAAGCAACACTGCATGGGAAGCAACATACGTACATACATACCATTATGCACATTTATAAAAAATAATATGTTAATTATAAAAAAATTATTTGTTTTGTTTGTCTTTTATAGTATTTTTTTTTATTGGTTGGATTCTGGATATCAAAATTCCTTCTCCTCCAGACCCTCTAAAAAATTCTCATGGTTAGCCATTATAAAATCTTACTATGATTTAATGTAAAGAATTGCAAGTTCACATGAGCGTAGAAAAAGGCGATTCTAAGAAAGATAACACATTATCGTGCAGCCAAAATTTTAGCTGCTTATTTCAAAGCAATTGCTCTGTGGTCAAAGTCTATCTACCCCTTGTAAAGATAAAAAAATAAATGTAGTATGCCACCTTCATTTGATAAATTCATACCTAGAGTTGTGTCAGAATGGCATGCTTCTCAGAAATATCGAAGCTTGTTAGTCCAGTTTTATGTTAAGTAATCTTAATACCAGTGTACTGATATCATAGCAACAGATACGTAAAAACGTTGAAAAGACAACTAATAGGATAATAGCACATAATTATATGTCTGTCTTTTATCGCCACTAAACCTCCTGGTGCTTGAGGGGTACGGTTTCATTACTTTCCATCACATAAGTAAGATTATATTGCATCATCATATTTGCAAGAGAAAGTATGCCTGGGTTTCCTAACCTAGCATATTTGAGGGAAGCCTTGATTCGTGATAGACTTTGTTCTTGGATGAAATCTTTAGATTAAAGAAATCGAATATGTCTTTGGTTCAAACCATACAGAGGGTTACCAGTATAAGCTGAGCACTATTGAATTATAGTCATCCACACAGGGTGGGGCATCACAATGGGTGGAGTACCTAACCTGAAGGAATGAAAAACTGGCAACAGTCAACATTGTTTGATAGTGTCTCCTAGTTGCCAGCCTATAATATAATTTCAGCCTGAGAAACGTTTTGTTGTAAGCAAATGAATATCAGTCTATAAGAAGAGTGATTCACGTACATACTTCACCTGTACTGAACCACTTTCTATAAACAGGTTCTGCTTTCGCTATAAATGTTTCTACTTTTAATAAATATAAATATGTGGGCTTTTTCCGTATAGGCATCAAAAGGGTGGTATCATTTTTTCCCATGAAATATCAACTATCTCAGCCTGTAAGCATCAATTTACTAACTCTTTTCTTTTAAGGAATGAGTGGTGAAATAAATGCTGAAAAATATTTTGGTGTAAACATCAGAAATCTGCTATTTGTACTTGTGTACTTTAAAGTTGTACACCAAAACATTCACGTTATGGGTGGTCAAGTAGTAAGGTTACAGCAACCCAAGTTATCCATTAGTGGTGCCATCACCATCAATAGCATCTTGTACTTGGACTATCTATGGTAACCAAAAAAAACACCCCTATGTGTAATTAAAGCCATCGCTATTTTTACATTTTTGAAGGGACAGAAGCAGGTTTTCACGCGCTCCCATTACACAAAAATGTCATCAAAATCTATTTTTCTTCTGTATACTATTACAATAAAAAAAATAAAGTTTTACAACAGCTAAATATGAAGACCATAAGAGTCACAAAAATAAACACGGTGTTTGGATCTCATTATACACAAAGACTTTGTAACAATTCAGACAAACATATTATGCCGTTTATAAAAAAAAATACAATTAATAGTCAACAACATCCATACATATACAAGGACGATATACATTTTCTAAAGC
>NW_017306611.1:421396-425472 GCF_000935625.1 Nanorana parkeri | reverse complement strand
ATCGTCGTGCAACAAAATGAGAACCCCCCAGCCTCAAGAGGTAAAGCTCTTGGTTCAGATACACCTATCAACAACACATATATATAGGCAAGATGCCCATTTTTCTTATTTTTCAAGAACTGTATACAGTTCAAGGTCTCGTTTTGAAATATGTGCAGGGTGGATCAAAAGTTTGATACATTTTGAGTGACTATTAAATGCAGCTTATGATAACTGAGAAACGGCTGTAGATGGGGGATAAACAAAAAAGACAAACCTGTCAAAGGAGAACTTAACTTAGTCAAACTAAAACCACTTTGTCACTTCTGTGATGTACATATTGTACATGAGCTGCCTCACGGTTATATTTCAGTTTCTCATCCTATCTTGCCCATGGAGTAAAAATACACACTGGTAAGAACATTTAACAAAAAAATTTTTTTTCCAAATAACTTTAGTGTGTAAAGTTACTTACTCTTGAGTTCCTTATTTTGTACTTTAGAGGTATCGCTGTACTAGGAACGATGACTCAGTGCTCTTATACACCTACTCTCCAGGCAGTTATTATTTGACCGAAAATATGCCATATAATAGTTCAAAAAAATCAAATCCAGATTTTTTTTCCTTCATATAATCGAACAGAGTAAATAATTTATTGTACTGAGACGGATATTAATGCGACTCTCATGCTCTGTGTAATTATTGCATTATGAGGCGATCAGCATAATACAATTCTTGTGTGTAACAAAGTATTAATAATGTTCTTTTAAAAAATATAGAAGCCATTCACAGATCTGCGTGATTTTCAGCCCTGAATTATCAAAACGTCGACTATTTTAAACTTATTTTTTCCAAAAGAAACGAGCAAATATTTTAAGTCGACTGAACTATCACAATTCCAAATTCACCATAATAAAAGGTGTATATAGTTTTAGCCTTCCTTCTATAAAACACATTCCAGAATCCTTAATAGGTGAAATACAAGTTCTTTAACCTACAGCACCATTTCTTTTTTTATTATTACATTAAGTTGATACACATTGATTACACTAAATTGATTAATTGCATCAATGACATTAGATTGATATAAGCTGAAATGTGATTGGTGGGTTTAAGTTAACACAAGTTACTGCTTCTTATACAAAACGTGTCTGGGTTTACATAAGTGACCATGCAGTGTCATTCCCTTCATAAGGCTGCTTTGAGAAGTCAATGTGCAAAGTTCGGCAAACTACAGCAACCAATTAGAACTGATTTGGACTTGATTTAACCTACATTTGATTGGTTGCTAGGGATTACCGCACTTCAATGTTCTTCACCCTGCCAGGTTAAAGAAGCCTGTCTTGTATAAGCAAATGCAAAATTAACTCAATGTACTACTGTAATACACAGTATAATATATTACACCTATCGGAACCTAAGCAAACAAACAAACTACACACAGGATGATATGCTCAAGGAACTCCTCCATGACTTGCAGTAGTTTTAAAAATAAATTTCCTCCATGTAGCAGTGATGCACTCTTAAGTAACACTATACTGAACTCCCACCACTGCTATAAAGTTCATTCACAGGTTTATAAGCACTTCCACAGGTGGCAAATACAGTAGATGCTTGTCAGTAGTAACACCACGGGGGTGAGTCCACATAACAATAGAAGGGTAAGCAAGGGATATGAATTATTGAAAGGACAGGATAAATATACATTATATTAAATATTTACACAATATGTCTTCAGCAGTATTGTTAAACTGTATATATGTATCCCCCTCCCCTTATAAGCAACAGATTTCCGAAATACCCCTTAGACCTTTTAATACCACTGAGCATTTGATGGCAGCTACCTAACATGGAATGTCAATTTTCAATAGCCATCAACTCAATTTTTAAAGCATATCCTTTTTAATAATAAATGTAAATCTCTAATATATTCCTTTCTTTTGGAAGAATGAAGAAGTGAGAAAATTTTTAGACCTAGTATGAAAGGTAGACATACCCCTTGACAGCTGTACCGCTAGGAGAACCTGTGTCACGGTCTGCAAAGCCTGATCTAGAATAGCTTGATGATAAAGTGACAAATCATACTTAAGGGCTGATATAAACCCAATCTGAGTTTAAAAGTTGCAAGGTAATTATGTACACCCGTGAAGAAACTACAAAATGTGCTAAAGTTATTTTTTATAATCCTGAAACACACAGTTTATTGTTTGTAGCTAAAAGTCCAAAATTCCAAAGACAATTACAGTATTAAATAAATATATATATTTTATTGACTTTTAATTTATTTTTATTTTTTACTGTTATTGTTACTTTTATTAACTGTTTTGGGCTCAAAGTAAAAACTTTTTTTTAGGTTCCATGTAACATCTAAACTAAAAAAAACACACTACCGGCCATTTTTTTTTTCTTTCACGTGTCACTAATATGAGTGTGAATTTAAGAGTGAATTTATAAGCATCGGCTGATATTGGAAAGGTTTTGCGACCGTTTTTTTGGATTTTAACCGGTATCGCTACTGACTAGCCAATACTGATATTTGGTATGGTCGCAGAATCTTATGCAACACCTTAGCGGGTAATCCAAATTTCATCAGAAAAAAAATCACTAAAGCACTTACAGTATTTACTGGGTCGTTAAAGTCACACTTACGTTCAATCCGAGTAAGTTTTTTTTTTTTTTGGGATACCTATGTTAGTACTCAGGAGTAAACAGACAATGCAAGTGCTTGTTTAAACAACTTTTTCCCTTCTGTGGTCAAGACAGTCTAGGAGAAACTTGTGTGTGGATTCTACCTTTGCAATGTGTCCCAGAGCCAAGAGTCACACGTTTTAAGATTCTGTGATTCGAAATAGAAGCATGAATATGAAAACGTTTAACCTATTCCTGGCCGAAGGAGACTGAATCCCCCACCCCCCTCTCCAAAAACCGAAAAGGAGGCGCTCGACAGAAACACACGGACGCTCAGACAGGAGCCCTGCAGAGCAGCATATGGAAAATGTAATGTGTTCTATGTTAAAGTATCTGTCTAGTGTTATAAACTTCGATTTGACTTGTGAGGTGTAATATTTGGGACAGAAACGTCTGGGTTTACAGTTGTTCACGGCTGCCAAAAAACGAATCCAGACTACCACAATAGTTGTCCTGTGGAAAGTAAATTAGGCAAAGGCAAACAGCTATTGGAAAGTTGTCAGTTAATTGAATGAATGGACTATTTTATGTCTGCGCAGAATATCTTAATCAAAATACATCCTTGTGTCGGGAATGGTATTTTTACTACCAATCTGTACATGTTTGCTTTTAATATAAGGGCAGTCAGCATGGCACTTGTGTAGTTCCGTGTTTTCCGCGCACGTGAATAAACACATGTTCACCAATTTACTAAATCTAGTAGCCCCATTTAGTTTTTTTGTTTTTTTCTTCTTCTTCCATGCAAAGTTGAAAACACAGGCCTGACTGAAGTCTTAGAACTCCAGGTCGTAGTTTTAACTCAACAAATGCCAGCCTAGGCCTCGGCACAGCTAGGCAGGCCAGACCTCAAGGCCAAGGTGACACAGTTACGGTTTGTAAATTAATGAAAGTGTGTGTCTGAGGGGGGTGAGGGGGATGGTTACTAAGATAAGCTTAGAAGTCTGTGTTTGTATTAGCCACGTCAGAAAGTTCCACAAAAAAAAAAGTCAACCACTTTAAAAGAAATCAAAAAGTCTGGTATCATTTCCAGACAGCCGTGTCATTGTCAGTGGCTACAGATGTTTAGATGACGACCCACATTATGAACTTTTAAGATACACGTAAGTTGCAACATTGCTCAACTGTATCTATGCAAGTAATTGCCTGATCGCTTCCCGAATTATGCCAAAGTAATGCCAAGATCAACTCAAAGGAAACATTCATTTTTACATCATTGTTTGCCCTAGAAAACACTTTGACCCAAGTGCCCCCTTTTATTTCATCCTCTCCAACACTAGCCTTCTTAACCTTCCTGTATTGAACATGTATTGTGACTGTACTGTCTCCCTCTATTTTGAAAAGTGCTGGGCTATATAAATAAAAATATATACATATATATGTATTTGTGTATATATTTGTGCACTTTTTGT
>NW_017306611.1:388899-420922 GCF_000935625.1 Nanorana parkeri | reverse complement strand
AGAGAGAGAGAGATAGAGAGAGAGAGATGTAGATGTCTATATCTATAGATAGAGAGATATAGATAGATAGATAGATAGATAGATAGATAGATAGATAGATAGAGATATCCTTTTGCATGCACAAACTTTTTCAGATAAAAATCAGTCCAAAACTCTGTTAATTAGAGAAAAACTGAGAGTGATTAAGCATTTCCTTCTATTTTTGTATGAGTGTATCTGCGCCTGATGAAATAAAGACCATCACTGTGATTTACTTATATTTAGAGTTTCCATACAGGTCCCCAATGGAATGCTCTCTTGCATCTCTCTGACCTCAACTCCTTACTGCACAGTATATTTACATAAGATTTAAAAATACATTTCCAGGCTAGCACTGCTGGCGATTAGATGTTTTGGGTCCTGATTAGCATCAAGTATTTTTTTTTTTCCTTTTCAATCTTTGCAGCACAGCTTCATCATCTTGAGGAGTAACAAGCCACTAACTTTTCAACACTTTTGCAACTGTTCAAACACTTTGTCCTCAGCATAAAAAGGAGCTGTGTATTTACGCCTAACAATCTCACACAGGAACACAAACTACACCAAGGCCTAATCACTCATTTGAATATAATATTTACTTTACCAACACACTCGGTTACGTTACATCACAGATTGAAAAAGGAAAAAAAAAGAAAGAGGGAAAAAAAGGAAAAAGCACACGTACCCAGAGCATTCATTCTGGCGATCTGTTAATTCAGAACCCTTTTCAATGTCTCCTCCATTATCAGCATAAAAAGAATAAAAGGGATTAAGAATAGAGAGTAATGACTCATTTCAAATCGTGTGCAGAAAGGCAAATTCTCCTAGGCTGCATGGGAGTTAAAAAAAAAATCCATCCAGATCAAACAAAAAAAATAAAACAGATAAACATAACTTATAACCTCGGATACATGAATGAATATTGTAGCATGATAATTCATTGATAAGGTCAAAAAATCACCTTAAAAAAAAGGACTGATCCCAAACTTTAATATACTTGATTAATTGATAACAACAACAATAAGTATATAAAAAAAATAAACTGTATCCTCAGCATCATCCTTCCCAAGCATCAAGGAATAAAAAGTTTGTCAAACTTACTACTCATCATCATTGTCCTTTGGTCTCCCTAAATCCCATGATTGCCACAAGCTTATAACAGCAAAACCTTTCGAGGAACAAGTTCATCAAATTTAAAAAAAAAATTAGAAAATCAGAAAAAATGTATAAGAAAAAAAATCACATCCATCCTATGATTCTTCTCATGATAAAACAGCGAGTTGCTCCTTTAAGGAGAAAAAAAAATGACCTGGAAGTTACTCTAACCAAGCAACAACAAACAACAAAAAAGAAAAAAAAAAGAGACAAAAACAATAAAGTTCCCTTTCCTATTATCTCTTCCTGTGTGTGAACTTGACCCTCCTGGTGCAGACAGGGCTCAAACAGATTGGACCAGGACAACAGCAGAAAGAGCCAGGGCTACTGGAGACTGAAGTAGCCAATTTTCATGTCTCGTGCTTTTTGACCCACCATGAAAAAAAAAAAAAATTCTCCCATGCACGTGAAACGTGAGATGGGATGTTTCACCCTCCTCTCTCCCTTGGTGCATTGAGGGGGGAAAAAAGGCACTTGTTTGGGTTCAGATCCCCCACGTTTATCACAGTCAAGACCATATTAAAAATAGTTTCCGGGGGCACTTTGTTGCTGAAAGCGTCATACCGACGCTGGTTAATCACGCCACCGTCCCGGGGCACCTCGGCGAGCTACACGTCATTTATAACACCCTACTTCTTTTTTTTTTTTTATTTCTTTACATTGTTTTTGTTTTTAAACTAACACAATGTAAACATAAAGGAGCGACTGCATGTGACAATACACAAGAAGAGATTTCATGGCTGAAAATCTGGCCCAGGATGTTGTTGTTTTTTTATTTCATAATGTAAACAGATTGTAACAACTGTAACCTTTCAAAACAATATATTTCATTGAACTGTTCAAAAAACAAACAGGTCCTGGATACATTAATCTGAAACCAATAGGACTGGCCCTGCAGCTTATCACTTCCAGGGGCAGTTATTCGAAAAAATTACCTGGGACACTTCCAAGGACAAAATCTGCAAAAGCTGGGACAGTTCCTGCAGATCAGCGCCACGTCCAAGGACAGCTTTCTTTAAAAAAAAAAGACTGTTTCTATGTATCAAGATACATTCCAGGGAACATATTGCAATAGCTGGGACAGTTCCTGAAGATCAGTGCCACTTCAAGGGACAGAAATGTCCCAGGACAATATTGCAATAGCTGGGACAGTTCCTGAAGATCAGTGCCACTTCAAGGGACAGAAATGTCCCAGGACAATATTGCAATAGCTGGGACAGTTCCTGAAGATCAGTGCCACTTCAAGGGACAGAAATGTCCCAGGACAATATTGCAATAGCTGGGACAGTTCCTGAAGATCAGTGCCACTTCAAGGGACAGAAATGTCCCAGGACAATATTGCAGAAGCCAGGACAGTTCCTGAATATCAGTGCCACTTCCAGGGACAGAAATGTCCCAGGACAATATTGCAGAAGCCGGGACAGTTCCTGAATTCCCAGGACAATATTGCAGAAGCCAGGACAGTTCCTGAATACCAGTGCCACTTCCAGGGACAGCAATGGCCCAAAGACAATAATGCAGAAGCCAGGCAGTTCCTGCATTTCAGTGTCACTTCCAGGGACACAATCTGCAAAAGCTGGGACAGTTCCTGCATATCAGTGCCACTTGCAGGGACAGCAATGTCTAGGGACAACATCTGCAAAAGCTGGGACAGTCCCTGCAGATGAGTGCCACTTGCAGGGACAGCAGTGTCACAGGACAACAGTGGAGAAGCTGAGACAGTCCCTTCAGATCAGTGCCACTTCCAGGGATGAAATCTACAAAAGCTGGAACAGTCCCTGCACATCAGTGGCACTTTCAGGGACAGTAATGTCCAGGGGCAATATCTACAAAAGCTGGGACAGTCCCTGCACATCAGTGCCACTTCCAGGGACAGTAAGGTCCAGGGACAATATCTACAAAAGCTGGGACAGTCCCTGCACATCAGTGCCACTTCCAGGGGCAGCAATGTCCCAGGACAACCGTGGTGAAGCTTGGATAGTCCCTGCAGATCAGTGCCACTTCCAGGGACAGCAATCTGCCAACAAAAAAACAGAAGCTGCGACTGACCCTGCAGCTCAAGATCACTTCCAGGGGAAATAATGTCCAGTGATGAAATCTGCAGAAGCTGGGACAGTTCCTGTGCACATCACAGACACTTTCAGGGGAAATCAATCTTACAAAAAAAAAAGAAGCAGCTGAGGCTGCCTGTCCCTTCACACCAACTTCCAGGGACAATAAAGTCCAGGGATGAAATCTGCAGCAGCTGGGCCAGTCTAGATCAGCTCTTTATCAGCAAATGTTATCGCTTGTCAGGACCTTCAGTCTGCGAGCATTACGTCAGTTTCAAGACACCAACACTATTAATATCAAAGGAGCCTTAAGCAGAGAAAGGCACCACCCCCGACTGCACAAGGCTTAAAGGAACAGCTCCAATCTACACACAGGAGCAGCAGCAGCAGCTCAGCACGATGATGATGATGAGGAGGGGAGGGAGGAGGAGGAGGAGGGGAGCAGCAGCTCTCAGTCCTCCACATCCCAGCCCCCTGGATCCACTTCATTCCCAACTTGTATTATCTTCTGCACAGGTTGTTGCTGCTGCTTGTGGAGCATTGAAAACTTTGTATCCAACTACTAAGAAAACAGGAAGCTGCCTGGGACACATGTAACATTGTAGACACTTGTTACTTTGTATCTCAGATCTCAGCTGGATGTCAGTGAGGTCATGTGTGAGTGGAGATGATATGGGGGCCATGGCCTGGGCTGCTTCTGGCATTGCTCTCTGCCTGGCTCTCTGCTTTATTTAGTTTTATTGATGATTGTGATTGTTTATTTATAAAAACAAACTGTAAAGTAGAAATAAAACAACTGGATACAATGTGGGTTTTAGTATGAGATCTCACTCACTCTGGCAGTGACATGCATGCATTTGTCAGATGCATTCTCTGCTCCCTGTGCTTTAGTGTTATTTATTAATTTGTATCGTTATTTATAAAACAGACTTTATGGCTACATTTACATGGGATCTTGGAAGTATGGAGGAGGTCATGTGTGAGTGGAGATGATATGGAGGCCATGGCCTGGACTGCTTTTGGCATTGCTCTCTGCCTGGCTCTCTGCTGCCTCTGCTTTATTTTGTTTTATTGATGATTGTGTATGTTCATAAAACAAACTGTAAAGTAGAAATAAAACAAAAGAGGGATATTCCTCGGATGTTAATAGCGCCTGATGGAATGTTGTGAGGCACATGTCATTTACTGTAACAAAATTGGTAAACATAAGAAACTAAAAAAAAAATGTTAAGAACCTTGAAAGAAATAAAACTGGATACAATGTGGTTTTAGTATGAGGTGTCACTCACGCTGGCAGCGACATACATGCATTTAATAGATGCATTTTCTGCTCCCTGTGCTTCACTTAGTTTTATTTATTCATTTGTGCCTTTATTTATAAAACAGATATTAGGGCTACATTTACATGGGATCTTGGATCTTGGAAGTAGACATGTAAGCTGCTGGAAAATTCGGTTCTGTTCAGATATTTTGTTATTTCGGGATTCGGATCCGAAATTCAATTCAGTTCGGGTTTTGTATGAAATCCAAATTTTTTTTAGTTTCGGATGAGTTTACGAATATTCATTGCAAATCCCACAGAAGGCCATATACAGATTTTAATACTAAAGCTGAATCTACTAGACCCGAATCACATTCGGGATCCGAATTTCCGAATTGCATTTTTGGAGCTCATGAATGTCATTGGGTTCTGGGAGCCATATACAGGTGAAACTCGAATAATTAGAATATCATGCAAAGTTCATTTATTTCACTAATGCAACTTAAAAGGTGCAACTAATATATGAGATAGACTCATTACATGCAAAGCAAGATAATTCAAGCCGTGATTTGTCATAATTGTGATGATTATGGCTTACAGCTCATGAAAACCCCAAGAACCCCAAATCCACAACCTCAAAAAAGTAGATTATTACATGCAATCAATAAAACAAGGATTGTACATAGAACAATATCGGACCTCTGAAAAGTACAAGCACGCATATGTACTCAGTACTTGGTTTGGGCCCCTTTTGCAGCACTTACTGCAATTACTTTTGCACGATATTCTAATTATTCGAGTTTCACCTGTACATATATTACTAAAGCTGAGGCTCCCAGACCCCGATAGCATTCAGGAGCTCTTGAATGCAATCCAGAAATTCAGATCCCGAATGCCATTCGGGTCTGGGTGCCATATAAGTATATTACTAAAGCTGAGGCTCCCAGACCCGAATGGCATTCGGAAGCTCCCCAATGCAATTCGGAAATTTGAATCCCAAATGCCATTCGGGTCTGGGAGCCTCAGCTTTAGTATTATATGTATGTACTGTATATGTCTCTCGTGTTGTCGTAGCGAAAATTTGTGTTCAGACCCATTCGGATGCATTAAACTAAAAAATACATCTGATTGGCCAGAAAAGTCACATGTCCGTTTAGTTTTTGAACAAAATTGGGACGGGATATGAAATTTGTGTGTTTATTTATAAAACAAACTCTAAAGTAGAAATAAAACAACTGGATACACTGTGGTGTTAGTATGAGGTCTCATTCACCCTGGCAGTGACATGCATGCATTTGTCAGATGCATTCTCTGCTCCCTGTGCTTTAGTTTTATTTATTAAGTTATATCTTTTTTTATAAAACAGACTTTGGAGCTACATAAACATGGGATCTTGGAGGTATGGAGGAGGTCATGTGTGAGTGGAGATGATATGGAGGCTATTGCCTGGGCTGCTTCTGGCATTGCTCTCTGCCTGGCTCTCTGCTTCTTCTGCTTTATTTAGTTTTATTGATTATTTTGTATGTTTATTTATAAAACAAACTATGTAGAAATAAAACAACTGGATACAATGTAGTTTTAGTATGAGGTCTCACTCACTCTGGCAGTGACATACATGCATTTGTCGAATGCATTCAATTTACTTGCAATTGGAGAAAATCGAATTCTGTGTGTCCAGGGGAAGATTAGCTACTCCAAATGACTCTAAATGCATGTAAATGCAGAAGAAAGTATAAAATGTGTTTCTTCCCAGATCAATGTCTCTGTGTTTTAATAAAGCAAATGCAGGAGGTCATATGTGAGAGGAAATGCTATGGAGGCCATATCCTGGGCTACTTCTGGCATTGCTCTCTGCCTGGCTCTCCGCTTCCTCTGCTTTATTTAGTTTTATTGATGATTTTGTTTGTTTGCGGAAAAATTCAATTCGGTCCAGATATTTCGTTATTTCGGGATTCAGATCCAAAATTAATTTCGGTTTGGGTTTCGGATTCGGCCGAAATCTGAATTTTCATTTGTTTTGGATGAGTTTACGAATATTTGTTGCCAATACCACAGAAAACCATATACAGATGGAATTACATTCGGGATCCGAATTTCCGAATTGCATATGGGAGCTCCCAGATGCCATTGGGGTCCGGGAGCCTTATACATATATTACTAAAGCTGAGGCTCCCAGACCCCAATGGCATTCAGGAGCTCCCAAATGCAATTTGGAAATTCTAATCCCGAATGCCATTTGGGTCTGAGAGTCTCAGCTTTAGTATTATATATATATATATATATACTGTATATGGCTCCCATGTTGCAGTAACAAAAACCTGTGTTCGGATATCGGAAGATTTGTACGCATTTTGATTTGGAACAAAACAAAACTAATTGGAAGTATGGAGGAGGTCATGTGTGAGTGGAGATGATATGGAGGCCATGGCCTGGGCTGCTTCTGGCATTTCTCTCTGCCTGGCTCTCTGCTGCCTCTGCTTTATTTAGTTTTATTGATGATTGTGATTGTTTATTTATAAAACAAACTGTAAAATAAAAATAAAACATAACTGAATGTGTTTGTCATAGGTATTTAGGTTACTTGGGTTTAGAGAAAATAGAAATAAGTGCGTCCAAATGTATGTGAAGTCAATATGGCCTGGGCTGATTCTGGCATTGCTCTCTGCCTGGCTCTCTGGTTTCTGTATTTTTTTTTAATGAATTTATATCTCTATTTATAAAACAGACTTTAGGACTACATTTACCTGGAATTTATAATGGGATTATAAAGTTTGTTTCTTCCCAGGACAACTTTTCTGGGTTTAAATCAAAGCAAACGCAGGAGGCCAACACCTGGGCTGCTTCTGGCATTAATCTCTGACTCTCTCTCTGCTTCCTCTGCTTTAATTAGTTGTATTTATTAAGTTGTATCTTTATTTATAAAATAGACTTTAGGGCATCTACATCTACTTTGGATTTAGGAAGTATGAAGTTTGTTTCTTCCCAGATCTATTTCTCTGTGTTCCAGTAAAGCAAACGCAGGAGGTCATGTGTGAGCGGAGATGATATGGAGGCCATGGCCTGGGCTGCTTCTGGCCTTGCCCTCTGCCTGGCTCTCTGCTTCCTCTGATTTTTTTTTTTTATTATTTTGTATATTTAGTTATAAAACAAACTGTAAAGTAGAAATTAAACAAAACTGGATACAATGTAGGACTACATTTACTTGGGATTTAGGAAGTATGAAGTTTGTTTCTTACCAGATAAATGTTGCATTTCAATAAAGCAAGTATATGAGGTCATGTGTGAGTAGAGATGTCAGCAGCAGAGATAGCAGGGGACAGAGATAAGGACTCACAAACTCACTTTTACAGGGTTATTCACTTAGCTGCCTAGGGCAGCCAAGTGAATAACCGAGCCGAAGTGAACAGAGCCAATCGACGTTCGGCTTTTTCACTCCGGCTCAGTACGGCTGATTTCAGCCGTACATTGGCTGCCTTCAGTCAGCCGAACATGCTCTGCATTCTCATAGGGGCCAAACGGCAGTGAGCTAATAGCCTAATGCCGCCGAGCGAATGCATTCGGCTCAGCTGTTCTACTCGCTACCGCTGAGGTAGTGAGCAGAATTGAAAATAACATTTACAAAAATGAAGAAAAAAAATGTTTAAAAATTATTTAAATAAATGTAAAGAAATTTTAAAAAATTAAGAAAAGTTTTACTTCACTTCCTGTATCAGAGTCTCCTCAGGAAGTTAGAGGAAATCTCTCATACTGAGGGGAATTCCTCTCTTAGACAGTTGACCCTTTTGGAAAATTTTCTCTTGCTTCTTGTACTGGGGTAACTCAAAAATATGGATTTTCCCTCACTTACTTTCTCTGTGATAATGGTCATCAGTACGATGGTCACCCAATGCCTGTCAACACTCTACACTATGGCTTGTGGACTGTCCCTTGGTGTCCTCATATATAATGTTTTCTTTTTATTTTCACCCCTTGTTGCACCATAGTGCTGCTGATCTCCTTCATCCTCTCTGCAGCCACTTCCTATTTATATCCACTTGCTCCAGAGGTGGCTGCATATCATTAGGGATGAGCTTCTGGTTCGGGTTGGCTATGAGTTCAACCCAAACCCAAGCTGTTCGTCATTCGTCCATTTGCCCAGTCCGCCTACCAAACCTCTTTCTGTGTCCTAGCAACCTTCGATGCTGTGCAGCTTGCACAGTATCATTGGTTGACTAGTGGCTGAGCTGCACAGCATCATTGGTTGACTTGTGTCCGAGCAGCAAAGCATCATTGGTTGACTAGTGGCTGAGCAGCACAGTATCATTGGTTACTAGGATGCAGGTGGGAGCACAATAACAACCTATGACACTTTGGTCTGAATCTAAGCTCCTCCCTATTTGCTAATATGGCTGCTTATAGTCTCAATTTGTCTTAGGGTGACACTGCAGGAGAACATTTAAAGGATAGAGGCAGAGGGTTGTCACCCTATAACAGGAAATGCCTGAACATGGGTCTTCATTTCACCAGGGTTTATTTTACTCAAAGCAAAGCTGTAGATTTGAACAGGCTGAAAACGACTTGTGAAATTGCCAACATATTAAAGATTATATGAGATTTATGTGATTGGATTTATATCTACTTGGCAAACAATAGAACAAGGTTATCTATTAATATCTCTCACTCACACACTCTGATTCATTCTTCATTGTTTGATATACCTTTATAGTTGTTGGCCTTGAACAGGCATGTGGAGGGAAGTGTATTCTATGGAGTTGCACCAGGTATGTATCTTGCAAAGCGTTGACGTAGTTGAATCAGTCAGGGACTTGGCATGTTCAGCAGTCAGTCCCCGTCCTGTCAATATAGGTTTTCTTTATAGAGACGGCAAAAAACATTTTGAAGTCTTTTCGTTGTGTCAAACATCGCCAACGGCCACTTTTACATTGCTTTGTACTGGCTGATCTGCCACAACCGTCCACAACCACCTGTCATCCCAACGTCAGCAATTCGTTGGGTTCCTGCTAATGTCGACTCTAATTGCAGGCATGAATGAAGCCTAAAGTACAGCTAAAGGCAAAAGGTGCTGGATGGTACACAATCAGTGTGTGTGTGTGTGTGTGTGTGTGTGTGTGGACAAGGACATGTTTAAGGGCTCTCCATCTCCCTGCCCAACTCTTAGCAACCTGGGAAGCTATGGCTAGCGCCACATTAAGCTCCTGGCAACCAGTAACATCACTGGTCGCCAGTTGCTTGGCAGGATGCCAGCAAGAGCATCCCAGATTGCAAGGAGCTGGGTGGGGAGATGTATATGGCCCTTACACATCTCCCTGCTCAGCTCTTAGCAGCCTGAGATGTTCTGGCCGGAAAGGGAATGGCAGGCAAATTGCAAATATTGTACATGCTGCTCTGCATGCAACCCCCACATGACCCAAAGACATGCTGCCTGAGGGCCTGAGGCAATACCCTCAGGCTGCCTCATTATAGGGACAGCCCTACATTTACCTAATATGGCCACATGACCATGTAAGGCAAATGCATATTACCAAATATAGGCATGTAGCCATATAAGGTCATTGATGTCACTGCATCCCGCCTCTTTGCTTACATCGAGCAGGAGAGATCATTCACCACCAGAAGCTGATTGGATGGCACAGAATGGGTGGTTCAGGAGGGGTTCCTTTTGGGTTCAGAGTAGCTCAGGTTCAGAATAGATTAAGTCTGAACCTGAGCTTACCTCTAGTTAGGGAGATTCACCTCCTCTAATTGTCCTGACCTCCAATAAAAGTGAACATCATTTTTGAGTTGCCACCAGAACAGGAATACAGGGGAAATCTCCCAATGGGTACACTTTTTCGGTGACAACTACCGAAAAGGAGATTTCCCTCACATTGTTCATGCTATGTGGTTGCCTCAGGTGACATCTCATTGGGCCACGTGAGAGGGGTGGCAGGCCCACCCCTCTCTGGCCAGAGCGTCCCGGGTAGCTAGGAGCTCTTAGTAACCTGGCCCAAGTGCTGCTCGATCTGGGAGGGTGCACTGCATGTAACCTCTTTCCGGTGTCCCCCCAGCTCACTGGCGTCACTGGCTTCCAGGAGCTGAGTGGGATGCTGTGGCTGACATCCCGCCCACTTCCTGGAAACCAGTGACGTCGGGACACCGGAAAGAGGTTACATGCAGTGCACCCTCCAGGACTGAGCAGCGCGTGAGCCACAACCCTCTGACAACCCCCCTCGATCATGCAGCACCAACAGAACCTCTCTTTTAAAGTCTTTAAGTTGTGTCAAACATTGCCAACGGCCACTTTCAGCCTCTCATTGCTTTGTAGTGGCTGATCTGCCCCAACCATCCATGACTACCTGTCCTACCAACGTGAGCACCCAGTCCCACACCCAGACTGTACAGCACCAGCTTCCATCACACCGCCCCCGTCTGAGGTGTTGAATATTGTAGGGACACCCCTGGGCTTAAGGGTGCCATGCAGGTTGCCACCAGAACAGTTACAGAGGGGAAGTCTTCCAAATAGGGACACTTGTTCCAGTGAAAACTGTCTAAAAGAGGAATTCCAGGACACAGACAAGTTTTGCCTATATATACTCTGTAATGTTTTTGGGTAGACCACCATAAGCTCATTGGGTGGGGGGGGGGGGGGGGGGGGGTTCCTCACATGTGAAATAAATCCTTTTAACACTTCTCTACTCTATCCAAAATGAAAAATGTTTTGGCTTTTGATATACTTTAGCAGTGAATTGTAACCCTGGCAGGGTTAGCAAAAACATGTTATGCAATTAGTGAGTTGTTGTGTGCCTGGGTACCCTTTTCACGGATTTATATGAGAAATTCATACAGAATTCAGAAGTCACTTTTTTTCGAACGAGAAGTCGGCAGTTACGTTGGACAGTATTATAATTCCAGCCGGCAGCCGTAGGAAGGCTGCAGAGAACAGGCTGGCTGAAACAGTTTGGGTGCAATGACTACTTGGCTGTTGGGATTCTTCCAGCTCTTATAGCCAGTACTGTGCTGGTGCCAGTCTATGATATTTATACTTATATTGCTTCAGTTAACGTTCAAGTTGCATTGTGTAATGCGGAGGCCAGGTTGCTGCTGTTTGCTGTGTACAGTCATTGCAAAATTTTTAAATGTGTTTTTCTTTTATCTTCCTCAAAAAGAAACAAACAAGGTCTTTAAAAGTTTGTATGTCTGCTGTTCCCTCCAATCTGTGCGGGTCTTATATGGCACAGGTTGAAGATGGTCGGATATGCAGGATCTGTGTTTGGCATTTTTATTTTAATATTAGTTTTTTACAAATTGCTCATTGCTTATAATGGCCTGTGGCATATTTTACTATTTTTTAATTAGCTGCATGCATTGTAAGGGAGGCTGGAGGATATCACAGAGGGACCTCAATCTAATGGAAAAAAGCAGGTATATGAGAAGCTTTCATGGTCACCGAATACACCCAATGAACTCTTTTACTCACATTCTTTAGAGTAGCACAGCAAAGCCTTCTTAGAGCAGAATGTGTTCACAAGTCTCATTCCACTACATACCCCAAACATAAGAGGACTATTCCTTATTTCAGGACAGTGGGTGAAATCCTGCAAAATAATTTCTTTACAATGCATTGGCCAGGTGTACAGTACATCCAGAATCTCTGGGGTAATATAGATCCATGTATTCCAATCTATTTCTGAGTTCTTAGCCATTATCATGGCAGTGTATGGAAACCAGGGCTTCTATAGAGTAGACCCAATAGGGCAGTATGACATGCAGTTTATGGTAAGAACTAATGAAATCACAAAGCAGTTCTAGATGTGCATCTGGCCTGTAAGGTATAAAGGAATGATTTGCTTCACCCACTGTCCCGAAATGAGGACTAATCCTCTTATGTTTTGGGATATGTGTTGAAATGAGACATGTGAATATTTTCTGTTCTAAGAAGGCTTTACTGTGCTACGCGCTCATTCAGTTGAAGAGCTTTTTAATTCCTTTAGTCCCTTCCCACCATAACCTGGATTGCTTTTTTGATCTGGTTGAGTCCCAAGGCCTACTCCATAAAAGCCATGAAGTTTTTCCCTCTATAACCTGTATTGGTTATGCTTTCTGGTTGAGACCCACGGCCTACTCCTTTCACAACATGGAGTTCTTCTCACCATAACCTGTATTTGTTATACTGTCTGGTTAAGCCTCAAGGCCTACTCCATACAAGCTGTGAAGTTCTTCTCATCATAACATGTATATGTTATAGTGTCTGGTTGAGTCCCAGGGGCCTACACCATAGAAGCCATGGAGTTCTTCCCACCACAACCGGTATTGGTTTCTCTGTCTGGTTGAGTCCCAAGGCCTACTCCACAGAAGCAGTGGAGTACTTCCCACCAGGGCAACCATCATAAATTATGGGGTCCCTTACACAGTTTTACGCGCTGGACTCGGGTCTTAGTAGTGTGCTCGACTCGGGGCTTAATAGCACGCTGGACATGGGGCTTAGTAACGTGCTGGTCTCAAGACCCAACTGAGACCCCACACAGCCCACCTGAGAGTGACCTTGCAAAGCCCACCATAGATGTTGCATAGCCCATCTGAGACTCTCAGGTGGGCTAAACAGTGCTGCATCTCCCTCCCAGCTCCTCTTACCTGCTCCTGCTGCTGGGGCCTAGCCTCCTCTGCCGCCGGACTGTCCAGAAGCGATGTGATCTCACTACCTGCTCCCAGCTCCTCTTACCTGCTCCTGCTGCTGGGGCCTAGCCTCCTCTGCCGCCGGACCGTCCAGAAGCGATGTGATCTCACTTCCGGTCGGTCCGAGATCAGAACACCGCAGGTGCTGCTGGGGCTACAGCCTCCTCTGAAGCTGCCAGATCAGCGCTGCCGGGGCCCGGCCCTGCATGGGCCTAGCCTCCTCCGACACTGTGGGGGCCCGACTGCCTCCACCCCTGTCACCTGTACGGCCATCAGCCTATACCCATGTAAGGGTCCCGGGCCCCCCAAACTGCCTGGGCCCATCACATGAGTATCAGCTGTACCCCCCTGATGGCAGCCCTGCTTCCCACCATAACCTGTATCGGTTATACTGTCTAGTTGAGTCCCAAGGCCTACTTCATACAAGCCATGGAGTTCTTCTCACCATAACCTGTACAGTTACTTACTTTGTTTGCAATAGAAAAAGAGCTAAAATAGCGACAAGAACCTGATGCCTTCAGAAATGTGTCTATTCCCAATCTTCCCATCTCCTCTACGTCTGGCTTGTAGAGCATGGTTTGCACTGGGCAGACTACCTTTTTACCTGTTTAAGTTTAATTGAAAATGTTATACATTGATGTTAGACCATTATGAAAGTAGACAAAAGGCTTGTTAGATGCCTCATAGCCATACTCTGTACAGGAACAAGGGTATACTTTCTTGTGTTCTTGATAATAGCTTCTTTTTTGTTAAACGGCATGTTCAGCCAAAATATATTTCTTAGTTTTGAGTAGGGTGAGGTTTTGAGTAGGGTGAGGCAGGATTAGAATCCACATCAGATTTTTATTGCTGTGTCAGGCTTCCCACACTTCCTGTCCTGCTGACAACGTTTTGTCAGACAGGAAGTGTGGGTAACTCTCCAACAGAAACACTAAAATAAAATTGCTGTTATTTAGTAGAGTAGGGAAATACTGGGACCCCTATAAATTATTTTATTTCTACCTGTGCCCCTGATGTAGATTTGTTCTAACTTCCTGTCTGGTAAAACATTGTCACAGGACAGAAAGTGAGGGGTAAAATCTCTCTAACGTAGCACTGGATAGAAGTAAAAAACAGACTGGGTTCTAACCTTTCTCCACTCTATCTGAGACTAGAAAAATACATTTTTGACCTTCTGTACACTTTTATTGGGAATTTTGAAATAAGCATTCAATGAAAAATAGAACAGAATAGCTAAAGGATCATGGGAGCTGAGCCTTTCGTCCTTGTTCAAGTCTGCTTCATTCATGAAATGCCAATAGAAGAGAGTGGTCACACACATGGCTAAAACATGAAATCTCTGCATGTGTACAAATCAGGTAAACATTTCACGCATTAGGACCAAAAAAAGAATCTTGAATATTTTTTTCTACTTTGTTGTTTTATAGCGTATCTAAACCCAAAAACAAAAATGTTGTATATTGCAGCTCACTGGTCCTTAGATTATGGTGGCTGTATTCGTCTTCTTCATTTACTTTTTTCCTCTTTATTTTCACTCAGAGGCGTCCTCAGAGGCGCCCCAAGGCGTGGTGTCACCCGGTACTTCGACCATCTTGGTAATGTACGCCAGCAAAGAAAGGAGGGGACATTCACCTGGCAGGATAAGGTATGCCGCAGAGTCCCCTCCTTTCTCATACAGCTGTCGGACTCTTGGTCCATGACTGAGTGCCCGACTTTTCAGAAGGGGACACCAAAATGACTGTCAGTCATTTTGGTGTCACCCCCCCCCCCCCCCCCCCCTTTTTTTTGTGGCCCCCCCCCCCCCCCCCCATGATGTCATCCCCATATTGTTTTTGTACCCCTAAACTATATACACCGCTCCTTATCTTCATTTCCAATACATAGGGAGGAGGTGTCCAGTAGTTCACAGAAGGTAGCTGGGAAAGCTGATAAGATTATTTGCTATGTCCATTCAGTGCACAGGAAGTTTCAAGGATACTGGAATTCTATCAAGATCAAGAAATATTTTTTCTGAACTTGCTGAGAATGTTTTTAGCCTGGAGAGAAAACTAATACAGCCACCACTTCTAAGGACTGGTAAGCTGCAGTATATATTACATTTTTGTTTTTGGTTCTAGATATCTTTAAAGGGGTTAATGAAGTTTTAAGAAAATCATCTCCATGCATATTATGGAGTTGAGGAGAGAGGAAGGATTTCTGGATTAGGGGCAATCAGGAGCAAGCAGACCAGGGTGACAACACCGATCTTCCATATATAGTACAGTCAGTGCACATTGTCACCCTAGGACAGGAAGTATGTTACTGGCAGGATCGCCAGATGAAAATAAAGGAAAAAATCCTAAAAATAGAAATCTAATGCAGCCACCACGTCGAAGGACTGGTAAACTGCAATATGTTACATTTTTGTTTTTGAGTTTTAGATATCCTTTAAAGTGTTATTAAACCCTCCGTTTTTTTTGCAAAAACATTTTTTTTTAAACGCTTTAAAAGCGGTTTAAACTTACGTGTGTCTTTGCCAGAGGCACCCGTCCGAAAATCTGAAAATTCTCGGGCGGGCGCATGCACAGTTCAGACTTTCGGCCGGGAGACGAGGAGAGACACAAGGTAAGTATATGGACGGTGTGCACCCGCATGCAGACACCGTGGGACAGGAAGTGCCAGCAAGGACAGAGGAGTCAGCGCTGGATCGGAGACCTGCAGCAGCGCTGGAGGGACAGATTAAAACGACAGGAAAGAAGAAGAAGGTCGGATTAAGAAACATCATTTAAGGTAAGTGCTAACACTAAGATTGGGGGGAGGGAAAAATATTATTGACTTTAATGTCACTTTAAGTTAAAGGAGCTTTAGGTCAAATATAAGTCAGTATAATTCTCTGGGATGGGCAGAGAGAAGGACAAATATTGGTCCCCTCCTAAATGTATTAAGTTCTAATAAAAACCCCTTCAAGTTTTATATATTAATGCATACGAGTTTAACATAACATCTTATATACAGTATATTACATGAAGTGTATGATGGCTGAACATATAAAGCAAATAGGTGCACAGCTTGGTCAAATATAAATTGTGTGTCCAACATTTTCTATAGGAGTTGGAGGGAATTTTAATTGTGTATCTGTTCTTGTTACATGTAACTTCTATATTTAAGTGTTCTTGTGCTTTAAATAGCAAAATAAGTCAGAGAAAACTTTATTGCAGTGGGGCTTTGGGGTTTTATGACCGCTAAGCTAATAGATTGCTGGAAGCTAAGTGGAGCCATTGAAAAAGGTTTTTGTGAATGAAACTTGCATGACACCAAAAGCGGTTTGCAACAGGATAATGCACACACGGCATGAGGAAGGCAGACTGAGTTTGCAAACCCTTATTACACAAGTGCAAGAGTAATGTAATACAAAGAGACAGGACTGAAAAGGACATGGAGCTCGGGGTACATCCCATGCAACCACAGTGCATATTATCTGACATTGGACCTGCACTAGACATGATATTGCTTGTACTTTAATTATGCTGACGTTGTATCCATAGAGTTTTCTGTCTTTACACGTGCACTCCTGTCTCTGTCTCTCTTTTTCTTTCCTCTCTTTCCGTGTGTGTATGTCTATAAATACTATATATATCTATACATATTTGCCAGTAGCCTGAAGCATCAACTGCAAACAGCCAAAACAAACTTGGCCAGGTTGTTAATTATAATACATGAAGTTTCTATACATGTGTGTCGATGTCACATTCAATTCTTGTCTGCAGTTTGGTAGTAATTTGCTGATGGTTTCATAGATTCCTGAAGCTTAAGCTACAATGCTGGAGTTGATGGTTTCTTTATCTGTAGTAGGCTAGAGCTGCACATGTAATTTTTAATCGTACGATTAAAAAAACACGCAAATTATTATGTCATATGACTTTCCACAACACTTATTAAAGTGACACTAAACTCAGGAGTTACATCTCAAAGATATATTCAAGTACCCTAACTATTAACATTAATGTATCTTATTTGTGTATCACTCGGCTGTAGATCCTCAAATCATCTCTGAATTGGTGCTGACACTGTCCTTCCTTCTGGAGGGTGGCTACTTTTGTTCCCATGGTCCCTGTGTGTGCTGTAAAGTAGTCACCGCTCCAAGCTCACTCTTGTGATGGACTACAATCTCAATGCAAATTAGTAAACTAAACATGAGATTGCAGTCCATCATGGGAGTGAGTTTGGGGTAGTGGCTACAACATACACAGGGACCATGGGGAACAAAAGTAGCCACCCTCCAGAAGGAAGGACAGTGTCAGCACCAATTCAGAGATGATTTGAGGATCTACAGTCGAGTGATACACAAATAAGATACATTTTTTTAAATAGTTAATGTATTTGAATGTCATTTTAAGATTTAACTCCTGAGTTTTGTGTCACTTTATTTGTGTTTAAAATGGAAGATCATTTGCCAGATCATTCCGTATTCAAAGCATATCTAAAAACAAAAAAATAATATATTGCAGCTTAATCATCCTTACATGTGGTGGCTGCATTTGTTTTCTTTCCCTTTATTTTCAGCTGGTGATCTGGCCAGTAACACTCTTGCTGTCTTAGAGTGACTCCATTCTATGGAAGAGCAACACAGCCACCCTTGGACAGCAGCATTCTCCCATATGGCGAGGGTAGTGTTGGATGCACTAGCTAATTCAAATTTACTTGGCTAACAATTTAAATCTGAACTCCAACTAACACTTTTTAAGCAGTTACAGAAAAAGCCCCCCCCCCTCCCCTTTTGGTATAAACTTTTTATATAAATGAAAAACGCTGACCATTGTAAGCTCCCTTGTCATTGGTACATGGTTTGCCCCAACCCTCTATCTTCCACTTTTGATGGACAGCTTGGTCTATTAAAGGAAGTTGAAAAATACCAGACTTACTGGCTGGATCACCAGGTAAAAATAAAGGAAAACTAATGCAGCCACCATAAGCTGCAGTATTTTTCTTTATTCTTTTTGTTTTTAGATACACTTTTAAAATTGCACAAACGTTTCATAAAGAAGTGACAATTTATGCCCATTTGATACACAGGGAAGAAAAATTGATACTAACATGATTGAATTGAGACATTCGGGTTGATTTACTAACCTTATAAACACACCACGAAGATGTATACACCTCTGTAGTGTGTTCCCTCCCAGCATGATCTATGGGTGGAATCTAAACACCTTTGTAGTGTGTACACACCCAGCAGGTGTGTTGTGAAAAGCCTTGCATGAATTACAAGGTGATGTTGTATAAATTAGCTCTATGTTGTGTTGCTTGCGTTGATGAATGCAGGAATGTAAATGCATGAGCTAACCATTTTTGTCTAAACTGTGAAGCAGCATTATATATGCATCATGTGCATGATTTTTCCATATATGGCATTAGTGGAAATATGCTTTTAGAGACTTTTTGGTTGATAAATACGTTTTGCTGTGTAAAAATCACACGCACCTAGTGCGTGCGTGTGTTTAGGTTAGTAAATCACCCCCATTGTCTGTGATTCTTAGCTAAAAATTGCCCAGGAATGTTACCAAATATAACAGTGGCCCTGATTTATTAAAGGATTAGGGCATTTCAAGCATGGAGCCACGGAAACAAAAATAAGTGCAGCAAAGATCGCAATGCGGTCATGGTAGTAGGGATGAGATGGGATCACAATCACTTTGCAAAGTGAATTTTCACTCTTTGTAGCGAATGAGGTGGAAGAGGGTAACGTTTGCAGGGGTAGCTCCACTGCGAGGGTTAACTTTTCAAAATCCTGGAGTTCCACTTTAAACATGAAGATGCTTTACTCCTTTAGTAAAATCAACTCAGATCAACTGCTGTGGTTATTAGCAGTCAATCGGTCACATTGCAGGATGACAGGAGCAGCAATTGGTTGTGCAGTTCCAATCATGTTAGTACACCCATCTGACCCATTCAAGTGGACCTTTCACCTGATGCGTTAAATAAGGTAAGCAAAGAATACAAAGCCGGCAATTATCTAGAAGTATGTGTTTGTAGATTATTACTAAACATTTCTAAAGGTGTGTTCCTTGTTATTTTAAAGATATGGGGAAAGGTCCGCTTTAAGCATTTAAGTGTCACCTACAATTCTAACTCTTAATTAATCCCCACACAGCTACCTCCGCATGTATCATTTCCCCCTCCTCTTTCAGATTGTAAGCCCTCAGGGGCAGGGCCCTCCTTACCATCTTGTATTGTATTGTATGTCTTCCTTATATTGTAAAGCGCTGCACAAACTGTTGGCGCTATATAAATCCTGTATAATAATAATAATAATAAAGTGTATGTGAAACCCTAACAATTAATTTCTCTTATTTGCTCCCTTTTCGTCCATTAAAGGAGAACTATGAGGTGAGTGAAAATCACTCAACCTCATAGTTCGAGCCGACGTGTGACAATTAAACTGTCACACGTCGACTCAATAGATCGGGAAGTGAGCAAACACATAGCGTCACTCGCTCACTTCTCGATCATGTCCCTGCAGAGAGCCATGACTATCACTCATGGCTCCCTGCAGGGATTCCCCCCTCCCCTTTCCGATCCTTCAGCGCTGACTGGAGGAACGGATGGGGGAGGGGGCGGGTACAGCTGTCTCTGCCTCTAGATAGGCAGAGCCCACTGTCACTCACGCAGCGGGGTGGATCTCAACAGTAATGTGAGGATACATCCCGGCTGAGCGGTCTCAGTATACCTCGAGCTGTAGCTCGCAATATACTGAGCTTTGGGTCACGGGAGGATGCTAGTTTATGTCCTCCCTTGACCGTAAAGAGAACTATTGGGAAAAACACTTACCCCATAGTTCTCTTTTAATTATACCATTGAAAGCATGTTGTTATGTCTACTTGATGCAAGAAATGCCTGTTGATCCCAGGAGTGCATCTATGGTAAATGGCACCTATGGCAAGATCCGAAAAATTACGCCCCTGTTCAAACATCTTGCTCCCCTGTTCTGGCACACCCAAACCTGCACATGATAAAGCTGCTAGCTAGCACACCCAGACACACGCATACACACTAGAGCTGCTGGGCCTGTTAGGTTGGTGCAGAATAGGGAATGTACAGCAAAGTGTATAGAATGAGGCGGCGCAGAATAAGGAACACACAAGCATGGTATATGGAATGAAGCAGTGTGCAATATCGAACATACGAGCATGGTATACAGAATGAAATGGTGTGGGATAGGGAACATACAAGTGTGGTATACAGAATATAATGGTGTGATATAAGGAACATACAAGCATGGGGCACAGAATGATATGGTGTGGATGAGGGAACATACAAGCATGCTATACAGAATTAAATGGTGTGGAATACAGAACATACAAGCATGGTGTACAGAATGAGATGGTGTGGATAAGGGAACATACAAGCATGGTATACGGAATTAAATGGTGTGAAATAGGGAACATACAAGCATGGTATACGGAATTAAATGGTGTGAAATAGGGAACATACAAGCATGGTATACGGAATTAAATGGTGTGAAATAGGGAACATACAAGCATGGTGTACAGAATGAGATGGTGTGGAATAGGGAACATACAAGCATGGTGTACAGAATGAGATGGGGTGGATAAGGGAACATACAAGCATGGCATACGGAATAAGATGGTGTGGATAAGGGAACATACAAGCATAGTGTACAGAATGAGATGGGGTGGATAAGGAAACACACAAGCATGGTATACAGAATGAAAAGGTGTGTAATAGGGAACATACAAGCATGGTATATGGAATGAGATGGTGTGACATAGGGAACATACAAGCATGGTATACAGAATAAAAAGGTGTGGAATAGGAAACATACAAGCATGGTATATGGAATGAGATGGTGTTTAATAGGGAACATGCAAGCATGGTATACGGAATTCAATGGTGTGGCATAGGGAACATACAAGCATGGTACACAGAATAAAAAGGTGTGGAATAGGAAACATACAAGCATGGTATATGGAATGAAATAGTGTGGAATAGGGAACATACAGCATGGCTTACAGAACGAGATGGTGTGGAATAGGGAACATACAACATGACATATGGAGTGAGGTCATTGTGGAAAAGGGAACGTACAGCATTGTATATGGAGTGTACTAGCAGAGTTATTTTTGTACCTTAACAGAATGATCCCATCCACGGTCAGCACCCCAAGGCTGAGATATATGTGCTTCTTTAGTTACTTTGTGCTTTATTGAGACCTACAGCAAAGACCCACATTGATTGCAGTAACACCAAAGCGGACTGGCACCCTAATGCACTGCAGCCAGCTTCAAAAGCACTGCAGCATACTACAACACACATGCATTGAGGTGTGCTGGGTTGTGAAAAGGGTCATGGGAAATTCTTTGCCATTTGCAGTGCATTGGCAGCCCATTAATGCATTAATGCACCACAATGGAACACCTTATCACTGAAACAGGTGTTCCCATTAAAGAATTTCCCCTGCACTTGAAGACCTAAGGGCCACACACCTCACAGTGCATAATGCATTGTAGTCATTTTTTAAAACATTTTTTATTTCTATGTTAATTATATGCAGCATGTTGAGATGCATTAAGCACGGTTGAAAGCTGTTGCACAGAAATAAAACATCTTATTTTTTTTTCAGTGCACACCAATGCAATGTGTTGATGTGATCTGAGCAATAGAACATAAGGCAAAATACCTTGTCCTTGCATTGGGACTTAATTGGGTAACACTGCTCAATGCACCTCAACAGTGCCACTGTGAATGAGCCCTTAAATAGAAGGTTTGTTATATTTATCTATGATCCTGTGTGGTGTGGAAAATGCTTCTTTGTAACTGATTTCTGAAGAACTGTCTCTCCTTCTCATTACAGTTTGAAGGCTCCACTCTGGAGACCCTGGTTATTACAAACTCTTGTTTTATCAATCCCCTATAAATCACTGTTACCATGAACAGCTATCCTGTTGCTGTGTTGATATGCACTTGCAATGTTTTACAATATTGCAGAACACAGTTTTGTCTGCTGTGTCAGACTCTGTATAGAGAGATGTGTACGTATTCCAGCTAACAGTTAATAAAACCATATGTTTAAAGAAATTTACAAAGTCAACAGACTTGGCGGTGACAAGATATTTATATAGTTAGTGATCTGCTGCTTGTCACAGTATGTTCCTTTTAAAGGAACAGTGCTCTTAAAACAATCTACTGTTTGTAAAAGAATACATGGATTATTATTGTCTAGTAGAATGAGGATGGCTTATAACCTCTGTCTGGATGTCACTGGCATGTGGGAGATTTACCCTCAGTTCCTGTCCAGTTGATGGGACTCGGACAGAACAGAACGAGATGAGAACTTTCTTCCATGGGGGCTCCTACAGGATTTAAAGAAGAACTATTACTAGAAGTTGAAAATCATTGATGAATCTCCCAGGGGACCCAGTGCATGTAGCAGATCCCTGCAGTTATTTTAAATTAAAATTATATTTTAATTTCTGCCTGTGCTGGTCCACCCAATGCTGAAGCCCAATTTATGGGTTTTTCTATGGGGGAGCTACAGCCATCACTAAAGCCATTGCCTCTTCTTTATTCAGCAGACTTCAATAAAATGTTGAAGCCCCTTTCTTCCTCTTCTCCTCTCTGCCACCTTCTTTGTACATAAAAGTTTCCTTCTACTGATAGAAAAGACTGAGCCCAGACCCGGCCGTTTGCTATTCAGAGGAGAGACGCTAAAATAGTAGCTGGTGTGTTGTCATTAGCCTGTTATCTGATGACTTTGGATCACAAGTGTACATTAGTAAATGTACTCCTGTGACCCAAAAAAGAAAAGGCAAAAAGACTGGATATACTTCTCTTTTAAACTTGACTCTGTCTGGACAAAAAGGTTTGAAACTTACCTTTGCCACCGATCTTTACCCTGCTGAAAGGCACTTCTGCAGAACATTCTTCAGCATCTGACAATCCTGGTCCCTCTCTGAGCGCTTTGGTTCCTTCCTCTGCCACCTGTATCAGTGCTGGGTCCTGCAGAGATATAAAAATATCCAAAACAATACATTTAAAAAAAAAAGTTTTATATCTGTAAGTTGTACCATTAAAAAGGTACACAATGTAAGTCTATGAGTTCACCACAACAATTCACTCTTTCTATGGCAAATATCTAATGCTCAACAGCTAAACCAACACAAGGCTCCCTCTAGCATATCATTATGAAGGTTATTCACAAAGCTGCCGAAGGATCCAGCCGTAGCTTCGGCTGATCCTTCGGCTAGCTTCGGTTACTGGTGCCCTTCGGTTCAGTAGAACCAAAGGGCTGCTGTACGGGCTATTCACTATAGCCCGTACATGTTTCCGAAGTTGACCAAGCAGTTCGGTCGAGCCGTAGGCATATGCTGGCTCAAAGCCTGCTACTGACAGCTGGGCGGAGTCAGCTGTCATCTCACGGCTGACTCCGGCCACTTGCATTGACAGATCAGCGTCCCCTGGTTACCAGGCAACCAGGGGACGCTGATCTGTCATTACAATGAGAACTCGGCAGAGCCGCCGTGATATCACGGTGACTCTGCCGAGTTATCAGTGTGTAATGACAGTTCAGCGTCCCCTGGTTACCTAGTGACCAGGGGACACTGAACTGTCATGAGAGCTTAGCGGAGCCAGCGGTGATATCAAAGCCGGCTCTGCTAAGCTCTCATCGCAATGACAGATCAGCGCCCCCAGGTTACTAGGTAACACTGATCTGTCATTACAATGAGAGCTCAGCTGGTCCAGGCCAATAGAAAACAGTTGGACGGAGCTAGATGTCACTGCTAGCTCCACCCAATCATTTTCTATTTTTTTTCTTCTTTTTTAACTGGTTTTCTATTCTGCTCGGTATCACAGAGGTGCCGACCGGAATAGCCGAGCCGAATGCCACTATTCACTCACTGCTGTTCGGCATCTATGAGAATAGGCCGAACAGCAGCGAGTAGCATGCAGGAGGTTCGGCTCAGCCGATCCAGATGTTGGATCGGCTGAGTAGAACTCCGTCTGCACTTCGGGTCGGCCAAACATTTTGATTTCAGCCGTACAAGCCTGAAGTGAATAGCCGAACAACGTTCGACTCACTTCACTTCGGGTCGGTAATTCACACTGCTTCCTTCGGCAGCTGTGTGAATAACCCAGATAGCAAGCAATTGAGCTGCAAGTTTGAAAATGACTTGCTAAAGTATTGCAGACTTGCCAAGCTTCAGAATTTTGTTGCACAATTACAGCAAGTCTGCATTGCAAGTCTCCAGACCAGCGAGCTTGCAGAGCTTTTGCTAAGACCTGCAGGACTCTTGCTGTAGACTTGCCAAGCAAATTTGCTACAAATTCAAAAAGTGTCAACTAGAACTTGTGCTGCATGTGTTCTGCAAGTCTACAACTTGCCAGGAATGGGTGCAGCAAGTTAACAAGAATTACAATTTAACCCTGCCACAAGTTTGTGGCAAGTTATCCTTGCTATCTGGGAACCCTCGATGTATAATTACAAAAGTAGAGATTAAGGGAGAGCACAGGGTTGACCTCCTCATAGAACTGCAGCACTTCCATTCCCCAGTCACAGTTTGGAGCAGATCCTTGACCAAGCTGTGCTGCTCTAATTACAGTACAGAGAAGACCCGGGAGCTAGATATGCTGTCTGGCATGGGTAAGTGAATCTCAAAACAAAATTACAAATCTTTTGGCAGTTAATAAGGCCACACATATGAATTTCAGCTATGTCCTTCCAAAGAATTTGTGAGCTATTTCAGCCAGTCTTGGACACCACTGCCAGACAGCACAGTCGGCTCCTGGACAGCTACTGTGGACTAAGCTGTAGTTAAAATGACACTTTCCTTTGCCAATACAGAACACAGTAAAAGAGTCACTTAACTTCCCTTCATCATTTTTGAGTATGGGTGAGCATGTGACTAACTCATCTTGTCCCATGTGACAGTGCTGGAAATCTAGGTATATGTTACTGGGTTTAAGTGATCCTTTGACCTACATGGACAAACGTAAGTAATTTTAAGCAATAAAGCTTGCTCAAGGACACACACCCCAAGATGTTGGATCAAAACATTGAGCATATAATTATTGTGTTCTCTCCTCAACTAAGCATGAGTTTTTAGTCTTATGCTGACTATACACTGCCCATGGGCAGTAGGGGGAGGGGAAATCTCCCATACACACTGTTTAGTAGCATGGATGGGAGAACAGAGCTCCTTCTTGTTCAGCATGTGGGGCCCAACAAGGAAAAATAATAAGCATATGGCCAGCTTTAGATTGGCAGTATACTGAATACAATATCCACTGTGCATAGGTTAGAGCAATAGTTCTCAACCTGTGTAATCTCAGGACCCACATTTGTAATTGGTCATTAAGTCTTGACCTGGAGTCTAAGCACTGGAACACACGACATTGCAGTACTGCAGCTTCGGGTGGGGGCAATCGAACTGTGGGTGGGAAGTGTGTTTGGGGTGCCATTCAAATTAAAGGCAATGCAATGCACCTCCAGCACCAGAATGCGCGGTAGATGCAATTGCGTGGTACAGTGCGTTAGTCCAGTCTCCCTACCTTATGAGGATCCAGTGTGGGCTGCTGTGACAGAGATCCATTCATATGTGCATTGCTTGTACAGCCCCCTTGCACACCCTGTAGAGGTTCTGGGAGCCAGAATGTGACATTGCTCCGGGCCAAGCACCTCTACAGGTGTAAGCAATGCATGTGTGGATGGAGGTCCCTCGCGGCCATACATCCAGCCCACCCCACCTCAAGCTGACACTGCGCCGGGCAGCATATTTTGAATGACTGCTCGGCACGAGAACTGACACTGCTGCACTAGGGGAAGGCTGAGGAGCCTCTCACCTAACGCAGTGGAAGGCACGCGGTGACCCACCAATTGAGAACCACGGGGATAGAGGATGTGCAGAAGAGGCTGATATCAAGACAAACTTATGCTAGTAATGTGTAAAATAAAATTAACAAATATATAATGCATACAAAACTAGATTTAATGGTGTTCTTTTTTAAATGGTTTCTGCCCGGAATTCATCTTTAAAGCCTAACTCCAGCCAAAGTATTTTATTTTGGATAGATGAAAGGAAAGGTGGGGCCTTTGTTGGGGAGATTTCCCTTCACTTCCTGGCCTGAAATCTCTGGAAAGTCTATCCAATGGGGACATAGACAAAATCAAAAATACATTTCTAGTAGAGCTGGTCTCAGTGACCTCCAATCTCCCTGCCCATTTCTTGTAAGGATGTCATATAAAGATGACCCTTTTTTTTTTTTTATCCAAGCAAGTCTACAGCTCCTTGGCACGTGTGTCTAAACTGTAGAACACTCCTTTCATACCCTCATGTGGGCCTGACATGGGTGCAGAGGGGGTGAACCATGGAACACATTAGTCTTCCTTTCAGAAGATAAAGAAACAAGCAACTGTTGGAGTTTAGTAACCAAAGCCGCCATCCACACAAAATAAATGCCAGGGATAGACGTCAGATCCAATCCTTCATCAGACTGTTTCCTCTGGTCAATTCCACGCAACAATACCCTTTGTATCTATACTTGTCATTGGCAATTTTTCTCATCATTAGAAATGTGATTATCTGATATGCATAACATGCCGGTAGTTCACGTAAAAGTTGAACAGTTTTTATATACTTAGCTGAAATAAAAGGTTTATCTGAGCTGGAAATTGACATTATTACGTCCTTTCATCTTACAGTTTTCCGCAACTACCTTGGAATCGTTAAACTGTATAATCACAAGCAGATTTATCTTGTTGTAATAGGTTTTAATTTTGCTAAATTATCTCTATGTTTTCAGATCCTAATTCTTTTGCTTTTTCTCTTCTTCCTGCGTTAATACTCACTGTCATTGATTCATGTGCGTCCCCCTTAGCAGCACTTAAAAAAATCTTGATTCAACCTGCCTTCATCATATTAAAGAGTTGTCACACCAAAGATCTCAGCTATTATCTTGACATTCATAGTTTGGGAGTGCAAGAGAAAGAGGAAAGTGAGTGTCCATGTTTAAGGGGTTTGCTTTCAACAATTTGGGGACATTTCAACACAGTTATACCGAATTTGACAGTGCGGGGAAATAACTATAGATCATGGGATCACTGGAGTACCTTTTGGACTGCAAACTCTGTTAGAAGGATATCCCCTGTCACGTTAAGCTGAACCAGTGATTTGCCCATGCATGCCAAAACAACAAGTTGCTTTAAAATGTACAATCTAAACCTAAGAACAAACATTTTACATATTGCCGCTTACCAGTCTTTTGATTTGGTGGCTGCTTTATTTTTTTTCAGGCTTCTTTTTAAAAGAGCACATACTATGTCCCCCAGAGACCCAAAACTCAGCATATAGCATGCTTGTGCCCGCTATATTCTGACAGCACAGAGCCGTGCCGCAGCTGGGACGGATCCCGACAATATTGTTGGGATCTACCCCGCTAGCTGATTGACAGCTGGCTCTGCCTCTCTTGAAGCAGAGCCAGCTATGCCCACCCCCTCCCTCCAGTCAGGGCTGGGGGATCGGAGAGGGGAATTCCTGCTGGAAATGACAGTCACCGCTCTCTGCAGGGAGATTATCAGGAAATGAGCGATCAGTGGTATGTTATCACATTGCTCTAATTATGGGGATGAGTGTATTTCACTATCCCCTTAATTCTCCTTTAACTTTATTTTCCCCTGGTGACCCTTTCAGTTCCTGTCCTAGAAATACAACACTCCCTCATTGTTCTGATTGAGAAGCAGTGGTGTTACCCTAGGAAATTTGCTGATGCTATAGCGCACTTCCCCCACTCCTCTTCCCTCATGTCCTCATTCACACCTTCGCACTGCATCAACACAACACGTGCGCCACACTTGCAGTGCCATTACTCCAAATACGGCCAGTAAACATGTGTTTTTTTCCATGCATGGGCACACGCCAAATAGGCACAAACGTGCGAAAAAAAGCAGGGTGCATGCAGTGGAAAATGCTGCATGAGCTACTCTGCCATGTTTGTTGTGCGCGCGGCACCCATTGAAATCAATGGGCGACGCGTGTCACACAAAAAACGCACACAAGTGGTGTGCGTTCGTGTTTAGGTCGTAGTGTGAAGAGGGGAGGTGTTCTGTGGTCCATGTAGAGCAGTGGGAGCAATCCTAACTGATAGTGGTCTGCACGGGGACAAAACACAGCTCACAAGGTGTCTGGCAGGACCAACATTTTTTTAAATAGTTTCTTTGTTTAAACTTGTACAGCCGACTGGCAGCTTTACAGTAGAAGCGTTCGTGTTTTCCGGGCTCCGTTGACCCTCCTACGGGCCCGGGACTGGCTTGTTTGGTGTCAGGGGGAAGCTGGGGAGGAGATGGAAGAGCCTCCGTTCGTCGATCCTCTCCCCGTTCTATGGGACTGAGAGTGATGCAGATTGCATCACTTCTGGTCCCATAGCTGACAGTGCTGGGCTCCTGAAGCCCAGCAATAAGCTATTGAAGTGGGATCTGCACTTTAATAGCTTATTGAGAGTGTAAAGGTGACACTGGGGGTCTTTTGGATCCCCAGCATCACCTTAAAGAGTACCTGTCACCACTATCTGCTATCACATGGGGGGCTTGCAAGCCCCATATGTGATAGCAATTAAAGTAAAGTAAAACAAATTTAAAAAATAACAGTTTTTAAAATGAACATTAAATAAAATAAATGTAAAGATAAACGCTGCACGTAAACGCGCATCGGGTGCGTCTACGTATGAAAACGACGAACGCGCTACACATGTTTGGTATCGTCGCGCACGCTGAAGTGAGAGCAATAATTGTAGAGGCAGTATTTTTGGTATCTCTAAACTAATGACCTGTGGGTGCATTTAAAGCGTCGTATATGGACTTTTTGGGGTACTGAATTTTGTTGAAGTTTCACGGACGCACACAATTTTGTAACCTGGGCATGTTGGGTATCTATTTACTCATTGTAACCTGCTCCTTTATATTTCATTAACAAAGTGGGTATTTTATTGTGTTTTGGGGCATTTAGGTGCATTTTTCACTAACTTTTGGGGTTTGATAAGGCGTTGTGCTAATATCATGCAACATAAAAATTTGTAACTGCCACCTATTTATTTATTCTATAGGGTCTTGGCATTCAGAAAAGATATAATGATTTTAAGTAATTTTCAGGCCTAAAATGTGGAATATAACATGGGTGCAAAAAATGAAAAAAAGGCCTCAGCCATGACTGGGTTCAATTAATTAAACAAAACATTGTCTATGGTATATTCAGCAGACTATAAGTTAGCAAATAAAAGAAGTTGGTTGTTACAGTTTCTATATACTTTAATTACTCACCTCAGTGAAATTATATGGTACTTCTAGGTTTACGGGAGCTTATGATTCATTCTACTTCCTCCCAAGTGTTGGAGTTTGGAGTGGTAGTTGCCAGGCCAAGGAGCTGTCATGCAGACATGGGGGAAGGTCATGAGCCTGTTTTAGCTCATACACAGAGCTTTTTGTGTCTAGATTCACAAATTTTAAAGTTATACTTCCCCGAAGCTCCAAGCCTGCAAGCAGTCGCCACACTCCCTCCAGCCTGTCTCCACCTATTCTGTAGGATTGGAATGTTCCTCAGTGTACTCACGTCTATACACTGTGTATAGAACAAGATGGTTTACGGCACTATAGACCGCTGCAGAGGAGGGGGAGAGAGGCTGGAAAGACCAGTCTATGACAAGCTGACTCAGGATCAGGTGAGTATAAGTTTTTTCTATTTTTTAACTTGGACAAAAATGGGCAGTTAACCCCTGCAGTGCTGGGGCAGCACTACTGCAAATTAATTTAAAAAATTCCTGACGTTTTTATTTAAGGCCCAATGTCAGGATTTTTATATATAACAAAAACAAAATTCCCAGCTTTGAAAAAAAACAACAAATACAGCTTTTGCTGCAATATTTACCTCCTCTCTGGCAATGCTTCATGGTCAAGTCCTCTTCCAGGTTGAATGACACCTAGCATCAGTAAAGGGTAAATAATATCTGGTGATCCTGCCATGAAGGTCTTTGTTCAAGAACTTCCTGTTATATAGTGAAAAAGCTCTATCCCAGCTGTGGGGACACTCACAGGCGTGTTCCAATGTTGTCACTATCAAGACATCTGCCATTAAAGCAGAACTCCAAGTAAAAGTGTTATTAACCCTTGCAGTGGGGCTATCCCCACACTGCAAGGGTTAAGTGCTCGTTTTTGTCTAGATCCTAGACCAGTGATGGCGAACGCTTTTGAACCCGAGTGCCCAAACTGCGACGCAAAATCAATGTATTTATCTCAAAGTGCCAACGCTGAAAATAAGTATAGTATTGTATTGCAGTTTGGGCGCTGGGGTTTAAAAAACATTCAACATCACTGCCTTAGGCAAAATAGGGAAACACACATATTCAAACATTTATACACTCAATAAAACACACATCACACACTCATTATAAAAAGAAACCACACATACATAGATATCACACACATTAAAAACACACGCACACATTTCACACATCGCACAAGTAATGAAACACACACATTAAAACACACACATCAAAAACACACATTTAAAGCACAGAGGCTTCCCATTCATTCAGAAACTATTTACTATCAAGCAGTTTCTGAATGGGGAGGAGCCTCTGTACAGAGTGCTTCTCACCATTGGGATGAATGAACAAGAAGTGATGTAAATCATGTCCTGTTCATTCATAACTGGAGACACAGCTGATCGCTCCAGTGCTGCACAGAGGTATGGTACATATCACTAATATGTACCGATCCTCTGCCCCTCGGCCACGCACAAAGGGGGGCTCAGGTTCTCCTCTTTCGGATCCCCACTGCATACAGATGGGGGAGAGCAGCGGGGATTAAGAGAAGCCCCACGTCAGGAGGACAGGACATCGCGATCTACCAGGGATCGTTTTGCAATCAATGTTAGATTGCGATCGAACTAATGGACACCCCTGATTTATTATATTGCTGGTTCGGCAAAATATTAAATAGAATCTGAGCACCTGCCAGGTTTAAAGATGGCCGCCGCGATTCGCAGCGGCCATCTTTAAAAACTTAACATGACTTTAGGCTGGGTTCACACCTAGACGTATTACACATGCACGTCTGTCGCGCGACCGTCACGCGGTTTTTTTACCGCGATTCGCGGTAAAAAAATCACGCGACCGTCGCGCGATTCCGAAGGCTACTTGGCTGTATCCCAATGGAAAACGCCCTACAAAACGGCCCAAAGAAGTACATGTACTTGTTTGGGCGTCAGCCGTTTTGTAGAGCGTTCAGACGGGCGGAAATACGGAAAGGTGTGAACCATACCCATTGAAAACAATGGGATTTTCATGGTTGTACGTTTTGTAGAGCGTTCATAGAGCGTTGAACGCCCGACAAAACGGAAAGGTGTGAACGGGGCCTAACAGTGACCTGCACCTGGAGTGTGCGGGTCACTGTAACCGGGACCTAGGCTCGCGTGCCAGCAGAGGGGCCTCTGCGTGCCCTCTGTGACACGCGTGCCATAGGTTCGCCACCACTGTCCTAGACAAAGCCTGAAGCCTGTCCCCGCACTCGCTGCAGTGATGGTATATCCCTCGACCTCCTTATGTCCAATATACTGTGTATATGTGATGACTAAGGATCCTCAGATTTCTGCAGAGGAGGGGAGAGAGGCTCCACAAACTGCTCGGCTGGGAAGATCGGGTGAGTGTAACTTTGTTTTTTTTTAACCTAAACAAAAACTAGCACTTAACCCTTGCAGTGTGGGGTAGCCCCACTGCAAGGGTTAAGAACACTTTTGCTTGTAGTTATGCTTTAAGCTGGCCATACACTAGTAGAGTTTTTTTTACATTGAGCTTGCAATCTAACAGGTTCCTCCATCCATGCTAAACAGTGTGGATATAGGCT
>NW_017306611.1:377383-388750 GCF_000935625.1 Nanorana parkeri | reverse complement strand
ACACACACAAACAGGGCTGTTGTATTCTGACAGCGGCGTGTGGATCACTGTCAGAGTACCCAAACTCTGATTGGCTGCAGTCAGCATTTGGCAGACAATTATCCGCCCAGCTTAAATCGAAGGATGTCTAGTAGAAGACCACCCATGGAGCAAGTTTAGGCCAGTTCTTAGCTCTCAACCAAACTTTCAAGCCCTCAAATGGCTAGTGTCATAGGTGATCACATGTGCAGCAGCATGGCAACAGGATTATATTATACACCGATCAGCCATAACAATGTGACCACTGAGAAAGCATGCAAGCGGAGGCAGCGTGATGCTTTGGGCAATGTTCTGCTGTGAAACCTTGGGTCCTCCCATTCAGGTGGATGTTACTCTGACACGTACCACCTACCTACACATTGTTGCTGACCAAGTACACCCCTTCATGGACACAGTAACAGTATACCCTGATGGCAGTGGCCTCTTTGAGCAGGATAATGTGTCCTGCCACACTGCAAACTGGTTCAAGAGTGAATTTGAGGAACATAACAACGAGTTTGAGGTGTCAACTTGACCTCCAAATTCTCCAGATCTCATATACAATCGATCCCCTGTGCTGGAAAAACATGGAGGCTCCACCTCGCAACTTACAGGATCTGCTACTAACAGCCTGGTGTCAGATACCATAGCATACCTTCAGAGGTCTAGTGGAGTTCATGCCTCAACGGGTCAGGGCTGTTTTTGGCGGCAAAAGGGGAACTTCTCAATATTAGGCAGGTGGTCATAATGTTCTGGCTGATCGATGTATATATTGTTGTTGTTACCTTGTACGTTAATGAAGAGCGAGGCTGTGGACTTCTTATTCAGTTTTAGCTGGAGTGTACCTTTATCAGGTAAAGGTTTACCTTTGAGCAGTATATTAATCAGTTCAAGATGCTAGCCAGTGTCTACACCATTTATTTTACATTTCTCACCATGCAGAGATAACAACTGATAATGAGTTTCATTTCAAGGTCACAGTTCCTGTCAAAGGTACCGTGTGGTTAATTTTGCTTATTTTATAAACTCCCCTGCCAGCTACCCATTTTGTAGCTGTCTTGGGTCTGTTTTTTGTGCTGATTTTAAATGAGTCAAATGGCCATGTCGACATTCCAGCTGAACTAACATCCTCTGCCTTATGAATTATGGTGAAAATCTCCGGCATCTTGCAATGGTCAGGTTGGTCTTTTCAAGCGCAGGAAGCAACATCTGGTGAGCGAGCCTTGAAATTGACTTCCTGTGCATTGCCAAAATGAAAATCACTGCATTATTAGGAATAAACATTTCTTTCTGTTGTTTTAATAGCTATATAATCCAAATGTCCTCCTAAAATCAGAGCTGTGCTACAATTTGTCCTATTATAATGTCACAGTTTGAGATTTCATGTTCACATGTTGTATATAAACATCATTAAGCATATGGCCTGATGTGGTCCGTCCAACCTAAGCTGATATTTCAATTAAGGGTAGATGCCGGTGGGGAGAACTTAAGCAAGATTTTAGACATGTGCGATTTGTTTCGTTCTGAATAGAAATTCGTATAAATGTTCCGAAATATGGACATCGGAATTTCCGAATCCCCAATGCATCAGAATGTGTCCGAATACGAATTTCCATTTACGAATTTCGGATCCTGTCCAAATCTCGTTCAAAAATGAAACTGAATTGGACACGTGAGTTTTCCGGCCAATCCGATGTGTTTTTCGGTTTATTGCATCTGAATACGAATTTTCGTTATGGCAACATGGGAGCCATATACAGTATATACATATAATACTAAAGCTGAGACTCCCAGACCTGAATGGTATTCGGGATCCGAATGCAATTCGTAAATTCGGATCCCGAATGCCATTTGGCTCTAGGAGATTCAGCTTTAGTATTAATATCTGTATATGGTTTTCTTTGGTATACGCAACAAATATTCGTAAACTTATCGGAAACTAGCGAAAAATCGTGTTTCGTCCGAATCTGAAACCCAAACCGAAATGTGCTGTCCCCCCTGCTCTATTGCCGACTTGTTCTCTCCACCCTCTCTCCTTCTTGGTTGGTTAGAGTCCTCCGGGGCTGTGGACCCATCCATTGCCCAATTTTCCAAGAGGGTATGTATGCAGTTATTTAAGCTTATATTAATGTAGATATTTGTACATGTGCATTGAGGATTACTATTTATTTATTATATTTATTAATAGAGTTATCTCAGCTTTGGATATACAAAGAAATTACAGAGTTTTGCCTCCAATGAACCTCCTGCGGAAGCTTTAGCGAGCAAAATGCGTCAAGGGCCGGAATAGTGCAATTACAGATAAAATTATGCTTGCTTTGTAAATATGTATGGACAATCACGCACCAAATGCATGACCATTACTACAAAATATATCGTTATTATATACACCATGCAATTGCACTAAGTCCAGGGAGGTATATTTCATTATTTATTATCCACTATTTGTAACTTTTTAGACCAATGAAATGTTTTTAGGTATGTTGAGATCATGGAAATAAAAATCTTTATTATATTATATATATTTATGACCAGTCATCATGTCTTGTTACCAAGTTAAGCCATGTTATCCCACATTCATGATTGGACACTTTTAAAGCCCCATTATCGCTTTGTTTTTTCGGGATAACTGAAAACAGTTTTTCTGACCTCCAGAAACCATTTAAAGCCCATTCTACACTTAAAAACCACCTAAAGTATGCCGACTCCATTAATTTAATATATATTTTTTTAAATGATGAAATGTTGCCAACATTTTCACCAAATGTCAGGGTACAGAAAGCTCTTATTTTCGCTGATCCATAATTAGAAATCTGGTTGTCATTAGCAAAGCTTGAATATCAATACTGACCTACATTTGACATTGGATTCACATGTATGCCATGTGTGTTTTCATGCATGTTATTGTGCATTGGTAACATATGTTGTACATTTGGAGGGCATTACATTTGTTTGCATGTAACACATGCTGATGCAGTAGACATGTGTTGTGCTGCACTGCATTGTCCAAAAATGGGCCACACACATATTTTGGTACATTAGCCCTAATTAAGGGCCCATAGGAAATGCAACTTGTATTAATGCACATGGCAGAATGCATTAACAAGTGCATGTAAAGGGGTGAATGGACCCTTAATAGGGTCATCTTGTTTAATAGGAAAAGCATCCCTTTGATTCTATCCCAAATTTGCCATTATTGATTACTGAGGATTTTAGTTTTTTTTTATGTTGCTCCAGCTTCTTAATGTGTGGTAAGTACCCTTTGCTGCCTAAGCTTACACTTAGTTTGAATGTCAGCTCTCTAGCGCAGGGTGAGGCAACAGCTTTGTATTAATCCCCCAAAATACCTGTTGATCCTGCCAGAAAGTTTGAGCTGAACTGATAACTTCCTGTACTCTCTGCTTCTGTTGCACTGTAGTTCCCCCAACTCTCTCTGTGAACTTCAGAACCCTATAATAGGGAGATGAGGATAGGAGGAGGTGTTCTGTACCCATAACACACTTCCTGTCTTATGGTGATAATGCTGCCCCACAGATAATTGAGTGAGTATTGTCACACAAGTACAGGAAGTGTGTTATTGGCAGGATCACCAGGTGGAAATAAAGAAGAAAAAAAAAGCCTGTAAAAAAGAAAACTAATGCAGCCATCACATCTAAAGCCTGGTAATCAGCAATATATTGCATTTTTGTTTTGGGGTTTAGCTATACCTTAACATGAGTGAATAAGAACAGGGCCAAGATCAATCACTATATACTCTACCACTGTGTCCTCTCTGATGTTTTTGGAGTGCATTTAATAAATGTTTTCAAATAAATGTTAATCCTCTTCTAGTGTTCTGGTTACAGGTTGGTTATAGGTTTGTGTGCTAAATATAGACCTATTTGTGGTAGAAAGACCAGAAATGTTCTTCTGTATAAAGTACATTATAATAGGGCAGACAAAATGAGAAACAACTCCCTTAATGAGTTCAAGGTTGATACATACAAGATGTTACCAACACATAACCCGTCATTAAGTGTGATTACAAAACTTGTTACAAGTGCCGATCGGTGTTACATCAATCGAAATGCCGAAAGGGCATTCTGATTGATGAGTTATCACATTGCTTTTAAAAACTTCGGCTTTCAGGCTTTGATCACACCATCCTCAGTGTGTTCCAGCCCGATTGTGGCCGGAAGGCACTGGATCGCATCGAGGCTGCCACAGTTTGTTGTGGGGCAGGAGGGGGCATGGCGGTGCATTGAAGTGAATGGCACCACAGCCACACCCTCTGGCCGCAATGGGATCGGCCGCATGGAAACACAAGACACATAAATGCCTCCGGGCCGGTCCGGTGAGGAAAAAAAGTGTCCCCAGTTATGAATGAACAGGATGTGATTTAGATCACATCCTGTTCATTCAAGATTTCCTCAATGGGGTGTAGCACTCACTACAGAGGCTCCTCCCCATTTGGAAACTGCTGATCGTAAATATTTTACGATCAGCAGTTTCTGAATGAATGGGAAGCCTCTGTACTGAGTGCTTCCCATTCATTGAGTGCTGAGGCTGCTGAAAAAGAAATTGAGGATTTGGTGTCCTCAATTTCTTTTCTATTTCAAGAGGGAAATGTCAGGGGTGCGGAGACTAAAAATTAATTTCAGATTAAATGAACGAAAACTAAAAACGTTTTCATTCGTTTCATCAAACAAAACAAATGTTTATGCTATTTTGAATTCAGCCATTGGCGTGTTCTGAAGGCAGGTCTCATGATATCATATAACACCGCACGTGTTGGACGCGGCCATCTTGGTGTATATCTAGGTATACACCAAGATAGTTACATAGTTACATAGTATTTGAGGTTGAATAAAGACATAAGTCCATCAAGTCCAACCTATTGTTGATGTGTGCATATGTGTATACACACACACACACACACACACACACACACACACACACACACACACATACATATACATGCACATACATACATATATAAATACAAACACACCCTCACATACACACATAGGTCCTTGTATCAGTTCATTCTTAATTGTACCTGTAGCCCTGTATGTTATGGTTTCTCAGGAAATCGTCTAAAAGCTTCTTGAATGATTCCACATTCTTAGCTGAGATCACCGGCAGTGAGTTCCAGACCCTAACCGCTCTAACTGTGAAGAACCCCCTTCGCCCATTGTGCTTGAATTTCTTTTCCACCAATTTTAGGTGGTGGCCTCTAGTCTTTGTTATGGAGTTAATTGTAAAGAGTTTGTTGCTAATGTTACTGTCACCATTAAACAATTTGTACATGAAAATCATGTCCCCCCTTAATCTCCTTACTTCTAACGTGAACATGTTTAAATGTAGTAGCCTTGTCTCATAGCTCTGGTCCTTCATTCCCCTAATTAGCTTGGTTGCCCTCCGCTGGACTCTTTCAAGCTCAAGGACGTCCTTTCTGTTGACTTGTGACCAAAACTGGACTGCATCCTCCAGATGAGGCCGAACCAATGATCTATAAAGTGGCACAATTATGGACTTGTTTCTGCAATAAATACCCTTCTTAATACAGGACAGGACTCTACTTGCTTTGTTTACAGCAGTCTGGCACTGCAAGCTATTAATCAATCTGTGGTCTACAATAACCCCCAAATCTTTTTCTATTTCTGACTTCCCTAATGGCATACCCATAATTGTATAGCCCATTTGCTTATTTTTATTCCCAAAGTGCATTACTTTGCATTTGTCGACATTAAACCTCATCTGCCATATTAGCCCACTCCCCTATTTTATCCAGGTCCTCCTGTAATGTTAAACTGTCTAGGTCCGTTTCTATTACCCTCCCGATTTTGGTATCATCAGCAAACACTGAAACATTGCTACTCACACCCTCCCCGATGTTGTTAATAAATAGGGTGAACAGAATGGGACCCAGCACAGAACCCTGAGGCACACCGCTCATGACACTAGCCCATTCTGAAAAGCTGCCATTTATAGATACTCTTTGTACCCATTCCTGTAGTCAGTTCTCCATCCATGTACACACCATCCCATCTATGCCCATGGATCTCAGCTTGTATAACAAGCGTTTGTGTGGCACCGTATCAAAAGCCTTTGAGAAATCCAGATATACCACATCCATCGGTCTCCCTCCATCCAATTTTGTAGTATCTCATTTTCCGTCAACCACTTCGGTATATTTTGTGCTGAACTATGTGTTTTATCATGTATATTAAACCCGTCTTTCTCCTGAGTGTATACGGAGGAGAAGAACTTGTTCAGTGCCTCGGCTCTCTCCTTGTCGTTTGTGACTATCCTCCTGTCTTCGTCCTTTATTGGGCTTATCTGCTCCTTTCTCACCTTTTTACTGTTTATATATTGCTAGAATTTTGGGTTTTTTTTTTTTACTAACTGTGGCAATATGCCTTTTGCACTCAATTTTAGCTGTCCTGATTACTAGTTTGCGTCTTTTATTACATTCTTTGTAGCTATTAAATGCTAATGCTGACCCCCTCCATCTTATATTTTATAAATGCAGCTCTCTTGCCCTTGATGTGTTGTTTTACAGTTTTACTTAGCCATACAGGCTTAGTTTTCGATCTTTTACTTTTGTTACCCAACGGTATACACTTGGCAATAGCAATATATAATGTGTTCTTAAAACAGTCCCACATCTGGTCCGAGTTCAGGTTGTGGAATAAGTTTTTCCATTTGATGACCCCCACTAGTTGGCGTAGTTTATTAAAGTTAGCCCTTCTGAAATTTAGGGTTCTTGTCCGTCCAGCCCACTTCCCTTTCCTGTATCCAATGTTGAAAGTAATCACATTGTGATCACTATTACCCAGTGTCTCCCCAATTACAATATCCTCAACTAACTCTGCCTTATTAGTAATGATTAAATCAAGGATGACATTTTTCCTAGTTGGAACCTCAACCATCTGGTCCAAGAAATTGTCTTGCAACATGTTCAGAAATCGACCCGCCTTTGTCGAACCTGAAGTACCATTAACCCAATTTATATCTGGATAATTGAAGTCGCCCATCACGACTACATTGCCCTCCCTCCCAGCTATTTCTATTTCGGACTGTAGTTGAGACTCCCCCTCCTCCCCTATATTTGGAGGTTTGTAACAAATACCCACAATTAGTTTACGACCAGTGTCCATTCTTTCTAATTCTAGCCATAAGGATTCCACGTCTTCTCCACTATTTCACGTGATATCATCCCTTATATGCATATTTAGATTATTTTTAACATAAATGTATACCCCCCCTTCTCCCACATCTGTCCCTCCTGAACAGGTTATACCCCTCTATATTGGTGGCCCAATCATGTGCGCTGTCTAGCCAGGTTTCCGCTATTCCCACTATATCGAAGTCCTCTTCGAGTAGCATAAGTTCAAGCTCTTCTAATTTATTAACTAGACTTCTAGCGTTTGTGTACATACATTTAATTCCTGTCTTGTTATGGGACCAAAGTTTACTCACATCGTGTTCCACACTACTTTTAATTTTTGGCCTTGATACTGGTCGGCCATTCTTAATTATATTATCTTGGGCCACAGGATTTACTATATTGACTGCTTTGGCACTGGTGACTGGAGCGAGCCCACTATTTACCCCTTTATCCACTGTATTATTTGTATCCATGTTTATGTTTTCACTATTTAAGTTACATATTTTTATTTTTATGTCCTCCCCCCAGATTTTCCCCCCCAGAAATGCTGCACCTTCCCCATTAAGGTGCAGCCCGTCTCGGCTGAAGAGCCGGTAGCCGACTGCGAAGTCAGCCCAGTTCTCCAGGAAACCAAATCCCTCCTTCTGACACCAGCTCCGGAGCCACTTGTTAAGCTCCCTCAACTCGTGCTGTCTGTCCGGAGTGGCTCGTGGCACTGGCAGTATCTCTGAGAATACTACCGTGCCAAGATGGTGGGGCCAATATCGGCATGTGACGTCACCTGACGCCACGCATGCATGGCGTCATGTAACGTCATTCTCCCCGCCTCCAAGATGGTGGCACGCATTCACAGAACACGCCGGTGGCCAACATGGACGCTGCACATTCTCAAACAAGTTATTATGTGCCGGAATAAATTCTTCCTATATTCGGACATATAGTAATTCATTAATTTTACATGTAGTCTAGGTTTTGTGTTCTGTTTTCTATTTTTACTTTTCTAGATGCACTTACTTGAAAAAAAGGTCAGCATGACATCCTGACACTTTATTTTTATAGACTCTATTTATTGTTTGCCTTCTGTTGTTTTATTTGATAAGAATACTTATATTGTGCCTACAAGTTTAATACCTTTGAATAAAAGTTTTATTTTTGTATCATACTTTTTAATATGTTTCTTTGCTGCTTAACAAAAGAGGAGTCTATAAATGGTGCGGATATTGGGACAAATGGGTGTGGTTACTGGGGGTGTGGCCACTGAAGGGTGTGGCCACTGCGAGGTGTGGTCACTGAGGGGCGCTATCTGTAAAGATTTGTCGCACAGGGCGCCTGAAGGCCTAAGGCCGGCCCTGCATATCACTGATATGTACCGATCCTCGGCCACGCACAGAGGTGGGCTGCAACTTCTCCTCTGGATCCGCCCTGCTCTCCCGGGCAGAGGCAGCGGGAGATCCTAGGAGAAGTAAAGGAAGCACTTCAGCAGCCAGGGGGACGGAGCCACTGTAACAGCAGAATATGCGGTGAGGAGAGAGAGAACCGCCTGCTGTCAGATCCATTCTCCTGGATCCTGAACTGCACTGTCTACTCGCTGCTGACCTGGCCTGCCTCCTGATGTTGCTACACGCTCCGATTCTGTACCTTATCTGCCTGCTAGCCACTGACCCGGTCCATCTCAACGTTGCTTCCCTGATCTGCGTGGGTTCTGTTCTCCACCCGTTGGTCTACCTTCTCATCATTCAGGCTCCAGCACCACCCGTCTGGGTACCTACAGCAAGACTTCTGGCACATGTGCCGCTCCCAGCCTGCGTACTGTCTGTTCCACATCCAGAGGTTCTCAGACGGGAGCTGCAAGGGGAGGCGCTACTCGTCAATTCGGGCTCATACCAAGGTACATGACAGCCAGATTTAGGAGGGAGATTGGCAGTAAAGTCAGCTTTCCATGACAAAACCTGTGGCCCCATGATAGCTGCAGAGCCACACCGTATATTGCAGAAGCATGGTAATGCTGTAGGTGTTCTGTTTGACAAGACAGACCCCCCCACATGTCTCACTCACTCTCTTAGCCAAAGGGGCTTTTTATTGTTCTCAACACACAACTGTTTTGTATTATATCCATATGCTTGTATTTGCATACTGTAGGCTGTATATGACTTGACATTTTGCACATTGTACCTCTGATATTTTTACATGGCTACTAGACTTCTAAAGCGGAAATTTTCTGCTACTCTGTTATTTGGAACATATTGGAACGACGTTCACAAATATGTATGTAAAGACACTTCATATACATTAACTCTCTTAATATAATATTATAAATGATATACATAGAACAAGATAGAACTCCGGTCTAAAATGTGCCTGTTGAGTAGCTGGTAAAGTAGATGTAAATCCTAACCGAAAGATGAGAGAGCAATAAACATGAATGACAAAGAAGCTAGGAGGAAATCCCGGTCAGGTGACCTGTCAAAGTCATATGACCAGCTCTCCCTCAATGATGGAGTTCTGTCATACAGTGGCCTGCAAAATGCAGGCTGTGGTATGTAGCCCTGTGGAGTCAAATAGATGGAGGATACACATTGGATGAACATTGAGCTCTGCTTGTCCAAAGCAGGGCTAAATGTAGAAAACAACTACCTGCCTGGCGCCCGGAACTGCATGTGCCGGGCATCGGGAGATAGGAATTCCGCACCCCTGCTGCCCCTCTACTCCCTGCTGCCCTGAGGCTGGGCCTTGGTTGGCCTTGTGGGAAATCTGGCCCTGCATAGATCCCCCCCTGCTGCAGCCTCTCTTGTGAGCCACGGTGCAGTCGGACTACTGAGCGACAGTAGACTGAGCATATGCTTCCTCCTGTCTGCAGCAGACCAATAACATTATCAAAGTCACTTGCCTGAAGTTCAAGAACTGCTTTGAATAAAAGTTGCAGCTTTTTATGGGAAATTGTATACTGTTACTATAAATTGCGACTTGAAAGGATTTTATTAATGTAGACTTGTTACTAAGTTACTAAATGGTCTGCTTTGAGGATACTTTAAATTTACTGACACGAACTAATAACTTGTATATTACGGTTGAAATACATGTTTCTGCAAAATGTTTCCCAAAGGAACTGAAGAGGCAGTATCCCTCAAATGAGGGGGGTCTAAGGTTAATATGTATGCGAGGGTCAGAATGTAATAATTATTGTACTATTTGTTTTATGCAAAAAGGTTCACCCTTTTAATATTAATCATGCTAATTATTTGCAGAATTGTCACGTTTTCCCCAAGGATCCTGAGAACTTTGCCCTGATCCAGGCCCCCTTAACAGATGCATTTCCACACTTTGTGTTCTCCCTAGTAGACAGAAAAGTGGAGAATGCAGAATTACAGTTTGACAGAATTGTAAACAGTCTAAGCTGTGCTGTTACAGAGCTTGTTGAGGACTGCACAAATGTGATCACTGAAAGGAAAATATCCAATAGTTATTTCAGATGCCTTTTTTAAAGAATGAGTCCAATGGCCACTGAAAATACAGTTCAAGCAACAGGGAATCTGCTGAGCAAGAGAGCTGGCTCTACCTAACCCAGCACTGGGAGATATTGGCTTTTGGACCTTGTCCATTCTATAAGTGAAACGAGAAAAAAAAGGAACCACTTCGGTCTCTTTGGTTGGCTGTAGGTTCATTGTAGAAATGCACAAATAGACGCATATCAACAAAGGAATCTTGACAAAGTGTGAAACACGTCATGTTTCCCTTATTGATATCTGTTCATTTGTGCATTTCTGCAATAAACCTATGATCAAGCAAGGAGACTGAAGCAGTTTTTTTTTTTTTTTTAGTTCCAATGAAAAAAGAATCTGGTGTTTCAATCAACACTAAACAATTGTTAAAATCCAGGCAATGGATATCAATTAATCTTAAAGTTTTCTTTTTTCCTAACCCCCCCACCACACACACACACACGCACACTTCTATTTAAAAAAAAATAGTAGCAATCTTTACTTACCCTCTTCACTGTCCCCGAGTTCCTGCTGTATCCAACTCTGGAGGTCCTCTTCAGAGCAGAACAACACTTTGTCATTCTGCCCATTTCCTGTAGGCCCAGCCTGTAATTTTCACAAAACCCACAGGGGGCATGTCATCATGCAGGCTGAGTTCCAAGCACTCCAGAAGTGAGCTGCTTTCAGTCCTGAGGAATGCATGCCCCCCCCCCCCCC
>NW_017306611.1:373590-377176 GCF_000935625.1 Nanorana parkeri | reverse complement strand
GCTCAGAAGAAACAGAGGACCCCCATGACTTTACTGAATTGACTTGAATATTGGTGAACAAGGTATGTAATTTTTTTAGTTTTTTAAGATAAAACACATGTATGGGGACTTCAGGGGACTGCGGAGTGGGACAACACAGATAGCTGGTTGGTGTACCAAAGTGCCTAGAGTCCTGCTTTTTAGTATATCAATTTTTTTCCCAGTTTTAGATAATGTAGGCATTGCTTTAAATTCCTGAAATTTTCTTGTCTTCCCCTGTCTTCCCATCACCTCCTGTTCCAGAGATACAACAGTAAATGAGTGGAAATCTGTGCAAAGTGAGGAGAACTCCCTCTTTAGACAGCTGTCTTTTAAACTAGTATACCCATTAAATTCCCCTTCTGTTTCTGTTTTGGTGACTACTGTCAAATTTTGGACTGCCTGTGAATTTCTGCTCTGGTTAAAATGTTCACTATGTCAAATACAAAGGTTAAATATTCCCAGAGAGAGCATTAGAAGGATAAGAACTCCAGTAAGAATTTTATTAATTAAGACAATTCATCAATGTAAAAATAGGAGCAAATTTGTTTCAGGGGCTCAAGAGACCCCCTCCATCAGGGCATGTATGCTGACAGTTTGTACTGGGCAGCTGTTGTAGCAAAAAATGAATAGCACCAAGAATCAAATCACCAGTGGACTTAAAGGAGAACTATGAGGTCAGTGATTTACACTCATCCTCATAGTTCGAGCCGATGTGTGGCAATTAAACTGTCTTATGTCGGCTTTATTGATCAGGAAGTGAGCAAACACACACCATCGTTCGCTCACTTTCCAATAATTTCCCTGCACAGAGCGGTCACTGTCAGTCACCGCTCCCCACAGGGATTTCACACCTTCCCTTTCCGATTCTCCAGCGCTGAGTGAAGGAATGGATGGGAAACGGGCGAGCACAGCTGGCTCTGCCTCTATATAGGCAGAGCCAGCTGTCATTCACGCAGCTGGGTGGATCTCGTCAGCATTGTCAGGATTCACCCTGGCTGGGGCGGTCTCAGTATACCGTGAGCTGTAGCTCGTGATATACTGAGCTTTGGGTCACGGGAGGACGTTAGTATATGCCCTCCCGTGACCCGTAAGAGAACTATGGGGAAAAACACTTACCCCATAGTTCTCTTTTAATGTTCTACAGACCACTACAGGGATTCTATGTGATACTCCAGATGACAGAAAGCTGGCCCTAAAAAGCTAGACTCTAAATCCTGTTTCTAGTCCACTCTGGGGACCAGTTCTCCACCAACATCTACCCCAGAGAGGACACAGACATCAAAAAAATTGGACGATGTTCGTGGGACGTGCTGGATCCAAGAAGTCTAGTTTCTCATTGCAGAGTAAAGTCTGTGATGTATTGTGCAGTAACCAGGGCTCTCAAACACAATAGGGCCTTTAGAGGGGGCCCTCAAAGGATATCTAGGAGGTGTAGAAGAAGCAGTGCCACAATAATGGTTTTTGAACACCACAGAGTATTGTATTTTATAATACCTGTCCAAGATAACAAGACAAAGTGTTGTGCTGCTAGAACAGGCTGCTCAAGCCTGCTTTGGGCAAGTGAAAGCCTGAATGGGCTACGTGACAGAAACTGTTAGGTCCAGGAGAATCTCTATACCAGGGGTAGGTAACCTTGGCACTCCAGCTGTGGGGAAACTCCATGTTTCATGAGATATTGCATGGCTGACAGCAACAGATATCACTCCTAGAGGCAGAAGCATGATGGGATATGTGGTTTCACCACAGCTGGTGTGCCGAAGTTGCCTACCCCTGCTCTATACAACTAACTTCTAGTGTACTCATTTATGATATTTCTTTGATATTGATATTCTGTACTAATGGTATTTTCGGAGATATGAAAATTCAAGAAAAATGTATGCTCATCTCAGGCTTGTCAAACAAAAAACAAACGAGAGGAAGAATAACTCAACAAGGTTCTGTTTACTCAGATAATCCATCTGTCGTCAGCCGACAGCATGAAAAATCAGGGGAACACTTTCCCTGATTCCTTCTATGTGCTTATATATCCATTGTATTGAGCTGTCACTCTTTCCGCTTGTCAAGCCGGCCATTATTTGTGAACTCTCGCTAATACAAGTGTCAATAGCTCCTCGTCTTATCAGAACGGCGCGCTTTGATGCTAATTTCAAACACTGAAGTTCAAAGTGGTAAATTCAAATACTAGGTGCCGATACTATTGCAAAAAAAAAAAAAAGTTATCTTTTTGACAGGTTGGGAGGTATTAAATCCTGGCTGGAACTATGGAGAGCAGCCGCTGAAAGGTTATTACAATGATAAGAAGACGGAGTTTGTATGGGGATGTTTTATCTTGTTCAGTAGGTAGTGAATCAGGATAAGCAGAGGATGTTTTTTTTTTATTTTCACTGCTGTGTCCCTAGAGAAAAATAATCCATTTTCTAGATTCCATGTAAATCTCACAAAAGACTTCTTGTCTTTATAAGCGTTTACTGGTTGCTCATAAAATATAGATTTGGTTAGAGTATAACACAATAGCTCACTTCAACAAATGTGTTCCATCTGGCTGTATCACATTCCTTACCTTTAATCTTTTATCTTGTTTTTAGGCTCCAATTCTTTTAATAAATTGTTATAAAAAATAATGTATTTTCTAAATCAGGGAATAAAGAGACTCATCGATAGGTTGTTCAGTCTATCAGCTAATTTTAATATGAAGCAATGTCAGAGTTGTGTCCTCAGCAGCACCATCTAATTCAGGGTCGGTTCATACCACAAACAGTGCGTTATAGAGTGGTCAGCCTCTAGAACGCACTGTATCACAAACTGGCCAGCTCCCTGCGATCAGGGGCGGGAGGGGGCGTGATGGTGCATTGAAATCAATAGCACCGCAGCCTTTCCCCCCTTCTTGCAGTGCGATCGCCAGATCTAATGTGCCATGTATTCAGATGCAGTTGATCGCAGGGAGGTGGCCGGGTTGCGATACAGTGCATTCCAGAGGCTAACCACTGTGGAACATACTGTGGTGGTTGCAAATGGTGAGCATTCACCTGACCCTGCTGAACAATGAGAAGTGCTTCTGACCACACTGACCAATGAGAAGGTCTTCTTGCTAAGAATCAGTCAGGTGATCGCGTTAACCAATGAGTGGTTAATGCGATCACCTGACTGTAAGTGAAACATGTAAGTGAAATTCAAAAAATCCACAGCGCAGTGTTGCGCTACACAACAGTACGGCGTACAGATTGTACCCCCGTACCAGTGGAGGGGAAGGCGCATTTGTATGGTTAGTATAGCGGGAGGGGGGAAGGGGGCTACAATGAAGGGGGAAATGTAATTTTCCCAAACTAGGGGAAATGGACTCACCCTTTAAAGAGTAAGACACATTTTTCACCCTGATTCATACATTCCATTGGTACTCCTGCTAGAATGGATCTGCATTCATGTTCTCAGGGCTGGGTTAAAGGATATGTAAACCATAACAAGGAACTTCTCTTATTTGGTAGCTTTCCAAAAAAACACCTGTTGATCTAGATTACAACTGATAATGAGATCTGCCAGCACAGTACAGACAGGGTAATTATGACAA
>NW_017306611.1:372574-373565 GCF_000935625.1 Nanorana parkeri | reverse complement strand
TCATCTTGCATTCTATAGCAAACCTACAGAGAACAAATTTTCTTTCAGAAAAGAGAAAGTATTGTGCAAACATCAATTTAACATGTACATTTGGTGATTTGCCTTGTATTTTAATTCCTGTGTATTAGTGACCCACCAAACCTGGCCAACCAAGGTCTAAATCCGGCCCTGAATGAGGTCTGGCCAACAGGTACAACATGGACATAGTTATGTTTTTTGAGCCAGCTCAAACCTCCTCCCATCCAATCTGCAAGCACACCGGTGTACAGCCAAAGTTCCTACTCCACCTTGTCAGTCCTTGATGCTAAAATACCAGCACATAGACAGAGATCTACACTAAATATCACTTTGTTTTAATTCAGCATAGAAACAGCAAATAGCTTACATGTTTCGGGCCAAACCCTGGGCCTTAGTCATAGCTAGGACTAAGGTCCAAGGTTTGGGCTAGTTGCTGTTCTTATGCCCATTAAAAATTAAGTAATATTTGGAGAAGATCCCTGTCCATGTTCCGTTGTTTTAGCATCATGAACATAGACACAGGACTGGTGGCAAATCTCTATGAAGCCTCTGCTCTCCAGGACCTAGTCTAGAATCATTAGGATCTGCGATAAGAAAAAGTTTGATTTTTGCTCAATAGATACAAATCCTTGAACCATGATCTCAACCTTGGCAGCCAGTTCCTCAATATATACATATACTGTGGGGAATAGTTCAAATGGGGATCAACTTCCCTGGGAAAAAAGGTAGTCCAGGCAGCAAAGTCCTTTTTTTCATCTGACCTGCAGTCATTTTTTTATTTAAAAGGTTGCAATAAAAAAAATAAAACAGAAAACAAATCCTTGGCTCTGACTAAACAGGCAGGTTTCCTCTCTACCAGGTGGTGAGCTTATCTCAGCCACCTCACAAAACAAAAGTACTTTCAGAAACCTTTTACTCACAAATTTCCAATCTCTCTCCCTCTCTCCCTCTCTCCCTCTCTCCCTCTCTCCCT
>NW_017306611.1:344681-372297 GCF_000935625.1 Nanorana parkeri | reverse complement strand
TATATATATATCATTTAAACATTTTTTTTTACTATATATATTTCCTTTAAATGATGTATTTTCCTTCTTAACTTGGCTGTCCCTTTAAATTGTAGCACATAGCCGTATGCTTCCTGTCGTGGTGTTGAATGAAACCAGGTGAATGCTTCAAGACTATATTTAACATTGAGACACTTGACTAACAACAGTAACATTATTCATCTGTTTATGTTTTGCAGAAAGACTTTAGCGCATATTGGCAGATACAGCACATGCTTACAGGAAAGAGAAAAATTACAAGATCGCCTTCAAGATATGGTGTTGAGTCCTATAAATCAGTGACTTCCGAATGTAAAATATGGCATATTTAAGGTTTTTGCTGTCATTGGCATTGTAAATTTCACAGGCAATCTGACAACATCATATTACTGCAGCGCTGGCCACGTTTCAAGGGGAGATCATCAGAATATTCTGTGATTCCTGACGCTTTCTAGCCCATGTAATGACATTCCAAGCAGCAGAGCTGGGAATGATAGAGACTGCTGAAAGGTTTGACTTCAGGAAAGTGTCAAGTTCTGCAAGAGATAATTTAGAGAACTGACAGCACTATGACAATGCGCGGCATAGTAGGAATAGGGGTTACTGGCCCCCTAATGTACCCCACAATAACAACACACGTGTATGTGTAAACCCATTTCTACTTTTTGTCTTGATTTTACTTCACTTCCCTCTTTTTTGTCACAGGAACTGTTGTCACCATTGAAGTAGAGAGGTTAAAGTAATATTAAAGTCAAAAGTTTTTCAAGCTATTTTAAATGCTAATTAAATCACTTACAACGGATGCTGCTTCTTGATGTTTAAAAGTTTTAGTTTCCAGCAAAATCAGATGGTCCCCTGAGCACTGTCCCTGATATCCTATTTTAGGGTGACTCCTTTCCCCTGCAGGGTCCTATGGAGCCACTTTTGTGTGTACTAGTAACCTGTGTGTGACCATTAACACACAGGCCCAGCAAGGCAAGCAATTTCTCTGCTCCCCCTCCTACTTCCCCTTTCTCCAAGCTAGTAAGGGGCCGGTCCTATGATGAGGCTGTGTGAGGTAGTTGCCTCAGGTAACATCTCATTGGGACAAGTGGCAGGGATGGCAGGTGAGCCTACCACCCCCTTTTCTGGCCATATGTCCCAGGTTGCTAAGGGCTTTTAGCAACCTGTGATGCTCTGGCCGGCATCCAGCCCAGCTCAGTGACATCACTGTTTGCCAGGAGCTGAGTGAGATGCTGGTTGTTGGAGCCCCAGAGGTGCCACCAGCACCAACCCCACTCCCACCCTTGGGACTGTGCACCACCAAGACCCCCCTGCCTCCCCCTCAGTAACATGCATTACCAGCAAATCCCCGCTTCAGGCGGCAAAAAGTGTAGGAACACCGCTGAGCTAGTAGATAGACAGCTGCTAGACACTGCTCTGTCCCTTGTGATCTTTTACTGGACAGGAAGTTCAGGGAGCGGAGCTGAGAGGGTTGGAGCTGTTTAAAAACATGACTTTATGTGACTAGAGAAACACTTTGCTGAGCAATGTATATGTGTTTAATCTGGATAAAAATATCCCCAGGTGGGACTAAAGACAGCAATAAAAACTTGAAGATTGTGATAGTTGGTGTAGAGCACTGTGTGTGAAAAGAAAGTTTGGAAACCCTGCATACTCTGAAACACTGTTATCATATTTGGACACAGACTGCAGGGCCCATGATCAACTGATCTAACACTACCAATGCCTCAAAGATGGGGGAGCCCCAATCCTCCAAAACGTGTTTCCTATGCTCCATATCTCTATCTAGTTGCCATAATGTGGTTTTACAAGACGATATTACAAAATATATTTGACTTATAAAGAAAATATACAAGAGTGTTTGCTTTGTTCATCGATTCGCAGAGAACGAACATTCACGGATATTTGCAAATGGTTCTGTAAATTATTTATAAATAGACCCCTAAATGTTCACATATCTGCAGCAGCCTCCCAAACCTTCCTGTCACAGCTGAATGCCAGGCCATGCTAATAGGCTGTCAGGGTTCCTTACCCTTCTTTGTCCAGTTGGTTGCAGCAAGGCTTGTGCAGTGTTTCTGACACTGATGATCCTCTTTGGCACCCTCTTATGACCAAACCAGTTAACATCATCATTCTAACTATTTAACCATCAGCTTGACCATGTCTCCGCCCTTGCATGTGTTCTGATTTACCAAGTGCTCTGCAGTTGTTCCTGTTCTCCATGTATGACCCTGGCTCTGGCTGACTGATCTCCTGGTTCCTGACTCTGGCTTTTGTTTCCGTTCATCCAGCTCTGTGTTCCCTGGCCGCGCTTGGCTAACTACCCACTTTGGCATTTGACCCCTGGCAATGACAACGTCCTGGACTTTGCCCATTGGTTTTTTTTTTGCCATTTATGCTTATTGTAGTTTTCAATAGACTTCTTTTATTCTTTTTAAACCTGCACTTTAGGTTTCTGTCTGGTTTCTTGGTTCCCTAACATAGGTATAGTTTCCGTACCGTATAATAATACTGATGCTTGCCCAACTCCTTCTGCCTCCTACACATTTCTTTTCATTAGTTAGCCCATCCATCACAGTGATTAACCAATAGGTATGTGTGGAGTGGTTTTGTGTAAGTCCACATTTAGTGAGCTCCAATACCGGCCATCATTCCTGACAAGTGACAAACATACCTGTCTTCACACCGGCTAAGGTCTTCACTTTGTACCTGCATAGCCTCTTCTTGAAGACCTTTGCATTCAGTACATAGATATTACTGAACTATGTTGTTGGTAAAAGAAGTCATGCCTGAAAATAGATAATTCATGTGACTTTTTGAAATTCAGCTCAGATCCTACTCCTGTTCTGTAGCTGTCTCAGTTCTGAGCTTTAGGTCATATTTTAATCTGCCATGCCCAACTTCTTAGCGTGCCGCTGTCTGCCTTGCCATCTTTGAGCTGTACGATAAAGACGTCACTATCATGCATACCCATTGGTGCTCATCACCTTATCGCTTGAAGTTCAGATTCATCACACATGAAGATCCTCACCGTTCTCTCTTCTTCTTATCCATAACTGTGCACTTGTTTCTGGAAGTCTTCCGCAGAAGGTTTACAGTAAATCTCTTTGTCTTCTTCTGTGCTGGGTCTGATTTATGGTTAACATTGTGAGACTGTTGTATTGCGAAAATATTTTTATAGCTTTTACTCGGCGCTTCTGCTGTGTTTGTATATCAAGCTGTTTAAACATAAAACTCTATCTGTACCCAGTAGCTCTTAGAAAATAAGCTCAGAAATGCAGTTGCCAATAAAAATAAATGCATGAATATATAATGCTCGGCTTAAAAGATTTGATACCACCACTAATTTGATAGCCCGGTTGGACGTTTAGGCAAGAATTGGGCTTGCTCGGGCCCATCCGTAAAGGGCAACTAATGTAAGCTAGCAGTAGATATATGCACAAACATTAAATAGGTTTAAACGTACCTGTCTCTTGGCCTCACACTCCATCCGAAGATCTGAAGATTGTCGGGCAGCCACAAAGGATGATGGGGCAGGTGCATGCACTGTTCAGATCTTTGGCAGGGAGAAGAGGAGAGACACAAGGTAAGTCAATGCAGCAGTGTGTACCCGCACAGACTCCATGGGACAGGAAGAGATAGGAGTCAGCACTGTATCAGAGACTAGCACCAGCACTGGAGGGACTCCAGAAAACTACTGGAAAGAAGAAGATGATCAGATCAAGAGGCATAATTTAAGGTAAGTCCTTAAAGCAGCATTGGTGGGGGGATTTTTGACTTTAATGTTACTTTAAATCTGGATGCCAAGCAAACAGCTAAATACAAAAATTAAATACATATAAAGAGGGTGAAATTCATCCTAAATTGTACAGTATATTCCAATACCAATGGCTTATGAGGCTGCCTATTATCTGTACACTCTACCCAAATAGCTGAATATTCGGATGAAAGACATAAAAGTCAAGTTAAACAGCTCTGCCACACAGTACAGCCTTCTCTGGCAGGGGAGGAGGCCTGAATTTACTCTGCTACAGTTCAGTAACACTAAGGACCCATTTGCACTTTGGCATTCTGGCTGTGATGTGTTTTTGCATGTGTTAACATTTGGTGCATTATGGCAACCTAATTGGATTATTGGGCTGTCAATGCACCAAAATGTCCACAAATTTGGACATGCACCATTTTTTGCAACCAAGCGCGACACAATACACGGTAGTGCGTTACCATGAGTTATAGTGTGTTACAACGCATGTGCTTTTATAAGCCTGCGCTTTAATGCAACACAACTGGGTGAATGGGCCCTTACAGGTCTCTTCCCTGCCCTCACCTTATGACTGGATAGTAAAAGTAGAAGCAGCAAACTGATGAGCTCATATCTCTTTCACTCTGCACTTTCCTCCTATCAGCATGTCCTATCAGCACTGCAGCATGACGTATTTGCTCCTTGTGCTGCTTCTCCCTCCCCACTATGAGATTGGCTGTACATGGACTAAAAAATTCTGATTCATTAAGGAACTCACACTGATTGCATCTTAAAAACAATGCATTTAGGGATGTAATAATGAATATAGAGCTGCATTCATCGGTGTCTGGCATATCTGCCTAAAGTTCAGCTTTAAAGTTGTCTAATATAGCATACATTAACAAACTGATTTTATTTCAATACATGACGATTAAGTATTTTTTAAAAATATTTATTTTACTGTATTTATTGCTCTCTCAGACCATGCCCGGTGGATAGGGACAGCTTGCCATGCTGCTTCCCATCAAAGTATACTCCACATTGTATTTATGTATCAGGGTTGCAACCTTTTCTTCAAGCCAAACCCAAAAACTCTAACTTCATGCAGCAATTTGTTTGAAGAATATACAGGATAGAGTAAGGAGAGACAGCCAAGAGGATGAATGACAAGAGACCGCCAGGGGGATGAATGAGGAGAGACAGCCAGGAGAGAGAGAAGAGACAGCCAGGAGAAAGAGAGATGAGAGATAGCCAAGAAAGAGTGATGAGAGACTGCCAAGAGAGAGGGGATGGAGAGATAGCCAGTAGAGAGAATGAGGAGAGACAGCCAGGGTAGAGAGCGAGAAGAGAAAGTCAGGGGAGAGAGATTGCAGAGAGATAGCCAGGGGAGAGGGTGAGAAGAGACAGCCAGGAGAGACAGCCAGGGGAGAGACAGCCAGGAGAGAGAGTGAGGAAGACAGCCAGGGGAGAGACAGCCAGGAGAGAGAGAGAGAGAGAGAGAGGAGAGACAGCCTGAAGAAAGAGTGAGCAGAAACAGTGAGCAACACATTTGCCTGAAGCCTGAACTCCTGTACCCTTCCAGCATCCCTCCGTGTCCCTTTCCTTCTGCATGCACTCAAGTTGGAACACCTGGACTCCGTAGTTGCCCCTGTCCCCTGACATCTTGTTCTGGGTTTCAGCTGGTCTGAAACCCGGACACAGCACATACAATGCTCAAAACCGAGACTGTCTGGGTAAATCCCTGACAGGTGGCTACCCTATTATGTATTCCCTCACTTCACAAAGCTGCCATCAGTCACCCATAATAATCAGAAATTATATACACTCTTCATTTGGCCTCCTAAACAAAAAGCAAAGCCATTGTGAGTTCAGGCTTCAGTGGATGTTATTCAGTCAATGACATCACTGGGGAACACCATGCATGCCAAGCACCGTTGTTAGCTGTGTACAGTGCTCCACTAGCTTATTGTTCCAAAGTAGCTTTGAGCAAAAGTAAACAATGCATAATTATTTACATTTGCTGCTAGATGCTTGGTTTATTTTTTGTGAATTTGCCCTGGTTATGTATCATGGTCTACAAGGTAGAACTACCCTATTTGTATATGAAATGTCCACGGAATGTAACCAATTATTATTTCAGGCCTTTATTAATGCTGAATGTATTTCCATAGATTTTCAAGCTAAACTTCAAGCAAAAATCTAAATACACAGGTGCCACTGCTATCCAACACTAAATGATGTGTCAGATAGCACATCCCCCGCTATGCTGTGGCATCATTTCAATAAGCTTTTGTAATGTCACAACATTTATTTCCATGCAGAGATGCATTCATTTTTCACCAAGATCTTGTAGTGATGATGGGAGAGTCGGACCACGGCATGAAGTCTTCTCCACACATCTCAAAGATTCTCAATGGGGTTAAGGTATGGTCTCTGTGGTAACCAATCCATGTGTGAAAATTATGTCTCATGCTCCCTGATCCACTCTTCCACAATTTGAGCCCGATTATTCCTGGCATTGTCATCTTGGAATATGCAATACACAGTATATTTATTTGAACAGTCCCACAGTCCTAGGGGCAGCCACCACACTCCATTTGGAAGGTAAATGCCCGTATGCTCAACCACAACACCATATACATTAGGTAAAGAGGCACTTATGGGTCTTGTAGGACAGATAAATCAAAGCATCAGTGTTTTATTGTCAACATTTTGACAGAGCTTGAAGGGTGTAACCACATTAACACTTTGGGGCTGATTTATAACTGTTCATGTCATTTGCATGGTGCTAGTGCCACTAGATAGTGTTGATGAACACAGAAATGTCCCATGCTCCTTACCGCTATCTAGTGGCAGTAGTGTCACGCAACCGGCATCCGACCAACATATAAGAGTTATAAATCAGCCCCTAAAACACTGAAGATTCTGAATGAACGCTTTGTACACTGCTATATACCCTTATATATAACTGTATCATTACCAGTGTATTCACCTCAGTTACTGCTGTTATTGCTGCATTTGTCATTCCCCTTTGCTCCTTTGCTTCACAGGCAGACAGGGCAATGAACAGAATTTATTTTTGTAAATGTAATTGTTCTAGTTTGCTACCAGATTAATCCTGCCACAGTTAACCTGTTCAACCATCACTTCCTATATAGGGCTTGTTCCAACTTCAAAAAAGCCCATTTCTATCACTATTGCTGTGTCGGCGAGTTGATAGTTCCAGTTAAGAGAGGAGAGACAAGTATCACCAGCACTCAGCAATATCTTTCAATGTGTCCGTTTAATTGGACAAAGCGTCACAATAACAAATGCCAAAGTTTCAGGTCCACACAGGGTCCCTTCCTCAGAGCGATGTGACATCTTTTTTTGCCCTGAGGAAGAGACCCTGTGTGGCCCCGAAATGTTGGCATTTGTCCAATTAATCAGACATATTGAAAGATATTGCTGAGTGCTAGTGATCCTTGTCTCTACAATGTATCTACATGGTGTCACCAGTGGTCATCACTGCGAGCACCATTATTTTTTGCATGGGCTGGGAATGCTGTGAGGTGTGCGGAGGGTTCTTCTATCTATCTACACCAGTTAAGGGAGGATCACCTCTGAGAAAGGCAGAAGTACCCAACAATCCAGCAGCTCCTTAGGAGGTAAGAGCTACAGATAGAGTGGTAAATGGTTAGAACATCTGTCAGGACTTTATAGTAATCTGTCTACCCATGTCAACTCATCTTAAACCCAGTCAAACCTAAATCTCTCTCTCCTCTCCCTCTCACCCATTCACCACTTTCTCCTTTTTACTGTTCTCACAGTCTGCTGTCATATGTCCCTCACCAGTTCCTCTTCTGGAAGTGGAGACAGGTGATCCACAGCCCATTGTCATGTGTCCCACACCTGTTCCTCTTCTAGAAGTGGAGACATGTGATCCATAGTCTGCTGTCATGTGTCTCTCACAGGTACCTCTCCAGAAAGTGGAGATAGATGATCCAAAGTCTGCTGCCTTGTGTCCCTCACCAGTTCCTCTTCGGGAAGCAGAGACAGGTGATCCAAAGTCCTCTGTCATGTGTTCCTCACCAGTTCCTTTTCTGGAAGTGGAGACAGGTGATCTAAAGTCTGCTGTCTTGTGCCCTTCACCAGTTGGTCTTCTGGAAATGGAGACAGGTGATCCAAAGTCCACTGTCATGTGTCCCTTACCAACGCCTCTTCTGGAAGTGGAGACAGGTGATCCATAGTACGCTGCCTTGTGTCCCTCAACAGTTCCTCTTCTGGAAGCGGAGCCAGGTAATCCAAAGTCTGCCGTCATGTGTCCCTCACCAGTTCCTCTTCTGGAAGTGGAGACATGTGATCCAGTGCTATAGACTGAGGCACACGACAGGTCCCTTCATGGTGATATCATAATGCCACTGCAGTTCTGGAGCCTGTTGAAACCCTGCCACTGGGCAGCCAATAGGATGTGTCCACGTCACCCAGGGAGCAACATGTACACTCGAAGAAGGACCCTAGCACTGTGCTTAAGATGGGAGAACACTTAGGATGCAAGTCTCATAATCGTAGATTTAGGTAAGTATTTCTAGATTTTAAAAACGCTTTTAAAAGCTTTTTAAAACTAATATGGTGATTAGTAAAGGTGGGGGAGTGGTGCCAAAAGAACAGCTTTAATGAGATTTCCTCTCACTTCCTGCCATAGTGACAGGGTCCACCAAAGCTGAAAGTGATATGAAATGTCTCCTATGAGTGAAGGAATTGCAATAAAATACCTTTTACAAGAGTGGGCAATGGTTAGAAACTCTGGGAAATGTTTATTACCATTTTAGCCTTCCTGTTTCGGTGAGCCCTCTTCCCCAATTTCTTGTCCTGGGGATACGGGGAAAGAAAGTGGGGGGAAATTACCCCAATGGACCCAAAGACTTCCATGAAAAAACTGACAGCTGCTCTAATTCTTCAACATTCATAATTAGAATTGACTGGAGTTTTTTCTTTTTAAACAGAGCCTCAAAAACAAGTCATTTACTGGTGGAGGAAGAAAGGAGAGAGACTGATTGATAAAATACTAAACACCTAATCTAATAATACATTGATTTATATCTTCAGTAGTTCAGATGTTAATTTTGTCATTAGCATGGGAAAACACAGCACTGCTATCAAACCACAATGTAAAAAAAGGATGGGCCTATACAAGGCCTTCACTTTAAAGCCCCATTCCCTTCACTATTTAATACATGTATATCGGTTTTATGTCCTTTACCATCGTTTAAAATATTTAAAACACAGAACATCTTTATGGATAGAAATGTTTCTTTTTTACTCTTCCTTCAAAAAAGGGCCATTGGTCTTCATAATTATATAATGCAAGGACACTGCCGTACTATGCCGCTAATAACCGGTCCTAAATCTCTGTCTTGTGCTGCTTTTTATACAGTTTTCCATTAAGGGAACGGTAATCCTAAATGACATTGATTATGTGCAAGCTATTAAAAGGATGTAACAGCTTCTGTATATAATGTTAAAACATGATATATATAAAGATTTGTATCATTATTATTATTATAAAGGACCTATACAGTGCCAACAGTCAGCTATCAAGCCATTATCCTACTTCCAACTTGTTATGTTATTATGTCATTGAAATACTATGTTATTTTGTCAACATTGTGTTAGTCCCCTGCACACAGAGTACAGGGGCTCAGTGCTGAGCCATATTAGAGTACTCAGCTCCTCTTCCTGGTTATGCTGTACGGTCCTGCTCTTATACAATGCATGAAATGGGCTGCACAGTGGCGTAATGCGTAGCGTTTCTGCCTTGCAGCACTGGGGGTCCATGGTTCGAATCCCGTGCGTCCCAAGTGTTCTCTCATCCAGTGCTAGGGTGCATCTTCATGTGTACAAAGAGTTTGCATGCTCTCCCTGTCTTGTGTGGGTTTCCTCTGGGTACTCCGGTTTCCTCCCACACTCCAAAGACATGTTGGTAGGTTAATTGGCTCCTTTCTAAGTTGGTCCTCTATGTATGCATGTGAAATAGGGACCTTAGAGTGTAAGCTCCTTGAGGGTGGGGACTGATGTGAATGTGCAACTATGTATGCAACTATGTACAGTGCTGTGTAAATTATCGGTGCTATATAAATATCTATCTAAAATAAATAAATAATGCACACATGCAGTTTATGCCTCTTCCTGCTCATTTCCTGCATATGTCACAGAGATGTCAACCTAGGAGGACAGGTTGTATGGGTGATACGGACGAGACACATGCTGCTGCAAAATTTGGGTCAGGTGCAAGACTTTGCCCAATCAGGGCTCAGCGGAGGAGGGGCCAGGAGGAGAAAGTTCAGGTCCCCCAATGCTGATTGACAGCAGGCAGTGGGCGGGTGCAATTGCCAGCTGGCTATTGCATTTTACAATATCCAATAGCAGGCTGGGTATGGCTCCCAGCCTGCAATGAAGAGGAGGCAGGGGGCGGGGCAGAGGAGCCGCGGCCAGACCGGATCGTAGAAGAAGCCGATAGACCAGGGGACCGGAGGCCGGGACAGCAGCGGACGAACCAGGGACCGGAGGCCGGAACAGCAGCAGACGTACATGGGAACCGGAGGCCAGGACAGAAGCGGACGGACCAGGGGACCGGAGGCCGGGACAGCAGCAGAGGTAAGGGGGGGCAGAGAAGGCATGCAGCAGTCTGTGTCCCCGCTGTCTCCGCCAGCACAGGCGTGGAGAGCAGCGGGGATTTGAAGGGACACAGGCCGCTGCAGGGCAAGCAATAACATTCGACCCCCATACACTTGCATTGAGTTCGAGTTCGTATTCGAACATTTCGGCCGTTCGAATGTTCGAATACGAGATACTCTCAGATACTGAGACCTGCATCCAACCTACAGAAGACTTTAATCTTATTTCCAAAAAAGAAAAACAAAGATTTATATAGCTTTTTAGCTGCGTTGCAGGGAATGCCCCTGCCACAACTGACTGGGCGGGAAGAGGGGTGCGCCAGTCACAGTTTTGCCCAGGCTTGGGGGAACTCAGGCAAACTGGGTTCACACCAAACCCTCACAAATTTATAATGAATTGAATGTGACTTTCATCATACATACATTGGTGGTACATTTAAAAAAAACTATTTTCCCTATGTTATTTTATGAAACATTATTTATTACCCAGTTGTTGATCAAATATAAAATATGGGGTCACATCAGGTAAATAGATGCCAAACATGTCAAGCCTTAAAATTGCATGCGCCCACGAAATTGCAAAAAACTACCACACCCAAAACTGCCCACAGGCGATGCTTAAAATCTTTTATCGCTCATCATTTTAGCGTTAACAGTGATTAATGGCCCTAGAATTATTGCTTGCTCTCCAGCATTTGCGATGATTTGCAACATGTGGTGCAATCATCATTTTCGCATGTAGGCGCAACCAACACCTGTTTGTGCTTATATGTGCATGTACGTGGGGCTTTACTTTTCTTGTGTGTTTTAAAAAAAAATGTATATGTGACTTTCATTTTTAATCTTCTTTTTATTTTTTTTACACTTGACTTTATTGCTATCACATGGGGGGCTAACAAGCTGCCCAAACGCTTGTATGTATCAAATACTAGTACACACCATAATTTTCCACTCCTGATCACGCAAGGAGGGGTCTGCATGAGCGGGAAAGGATGCTTAACGCCCTCCACCATTACGAGTCAGCTATCCGGCCATTTAATTACAATCGGCCGGATGTCAAGTGGTTAAAACACATGCACCTGTAAGGTTCACTTGCAATTAATGTTTTCTGAATTTAAAAGATAATTAAACCCTCACAGTTTTTTTTGCATGTATCTACTGCTAGCAAGTAGTAGATATATGCAAAAACATTTTTAAAAAGTCACCAAAAAGGTTAAAACTTACCTGTGTCTCCGTTGCGTGCTGCCATCTGAAGTTCTGAAGAATATCGGGCAGCCGCAAAGGATCATGGGGTGGGTGCATGCGCAGCCGGGAGAAAAGCAGAGACACAGTGTAAGTTAATGCAGCCAGGCAGCGTGCACCCGCACAGACTCTGTGGGACACAGAAGAGACAGCAGTCAGCATTGGATAAGAGACCGGCACCATCACTGGAGGGATTGCTGAATACAAGGACTCCTTAACCCTTTCGCTGCCAAGCCCTCGCGAACATTTTTCAAATCAGCTGGCCAAGCCATTTTTGAATTTTCTGCAATTTTTTCCTATTGATTTGATTTTCAACTGCTGCGTTGCTAGCGTTTGTAAAAGACCCCCCAAACCATATATTTTCTGAAAGCGTGTCCAGTTCTGGTCACCAGTACTAAGAAAAGATGTCCTTGAGTTGGAAAAAGTCCAGCGGAGGGCAACCAAACTAATTAGGGGTATGGAGGACCAGAGCTACGAGACAAGGTTACTAAATTTAAACATGTTCACATTGGAGGTGAGGAGATTAAGGGGGGATATGATTTCCATGTACAAAATGTTCAATGGTGGTAGCAACATTAGCGATAAACTGTTTAAAATTAACTCCATTACAAAAACTAGAGGCCACCACCTAAAATTGGTGGAAAAAAAATTCCAGCACAAGGGGCGAAGGGGGTTCTTCACAGTAAGATCAGTTAGGGTCTGGAACTCACTGCCACAGGCGGTGATTTCAGCAAATAATGTGGAATTGTTCAAGAAACTTTTGGACGATTTCTTAAGGGACCGCAATATACAGGGGTACAGGTACTCCTAGAATGAGATCCTAATAGGTTGGACTTGATGGATTAATGTCTTTATTCAACCTCAAATACTATGTAACTATGTAAGTTGAAGGAAGATGATCGGATCAAGCGGCATCATTTAAGGTAAGTTCCTACACCAGCATGGGAGGGGGGGGGGAATTAGACTTTAATGTCACTTTAAAGGTGGCCATACACTTTACAACCATCGCAAGACCTTAGTCTTGCGATAGTTGTAAAGTACTTAAAAAATGTACGATCTGCCCATCTTGGACAGGCAGATCGTACTCTCGATCATCGCAAGCCCGCCCCCCTGAAGGCCGTTCGGCATTTGTCTCCCGAGCACCGTTCTAACCAGCCGAAAATCGTACGATTTTTGGCTGGTTTTCTAGCGTGCTCCTTAGACAAAAGACATGCGACCGTACAGTAGAAACGGTTGCACGTCTTCGTTCACACTGCTCGATTCTCGTACGATCGCGGGATTTCCCACGATTCTCGTACGAGAATCGAGCAGTGTATGGGCACCTTAAGATTCACTAAAAATACATTGTTAGTCTATGTAGCTCATACATTGATGTGAACCCTGCACAGGACCCGTAGTAGCGTGTGTGTTCCTTTACTCTATCTGCAAAATCCATCGGCTGTATTAGCAGCTCTTGCATGCGAGCCAAATTGTGTGTTTACCAGCCATTTAACACACCTGTGTCCATATGACCTGCAGGGAAACAATTGGCTCATTGTATGAAAAAGTGATATTTAAGTTTGCAATCTTAACTACACTTAATAAACACATTCCGTAATCTTCTAAGTAAACCTATCATAACGTATTTCATTTTCCTTCCTATTTGGCGATCTGCCCAGCCATTTATATCTGCATAAAATTTACCTTGCCATTTGAATTGATATTCCAAAGAGTCATTTTTAAATGTCATATACATATATCTGGAATGTTTCCCTTTCTTAGTTATTTGGTAAATTCTTCTATTAGGGAATAAATGAAGCTGCTGCATTAAAGTGATATTAAAGTCAAAAGGTTGTCAAATGCTGAGTAAATGATTTAGAATGGATGCTGATCGTTGATGTTGAAAGGTTTTGGTTTCCTGCAGAATCAGCTGGTCAGCTGAGCACTGGTCCTGACTTCCTGTTTTAGGGCGGCTCCTTTCCCTTGCAGGGTCTGATGGAGCCACCCTTATATGTGCTAGTAAGCTGTGTCTTAACAATACACAGGCATGGCAAGGCAATACACTTCCCTGCTCCCCACTACTCTCCAAGCCAGTAGATGGATGGCTGCTGGAGACTGTGCTGCCCATTGTGATATTGGACTGGACAAGAAGTTCAGGGAAGGCGAGCTGAGAGAGTTGGAGCTGTTTGGAAACATGATGACTGTAAGTGTTTGGGCAAACATTTAAGGAAATACTTTCTGGGGCAATGTATATGTCATGGGAGCCATGTACCTGAGAGGCCTCCCCACTACTTCGGTGAGACCGAAGTAGTGGGGAGGCCTCCCTTGCACCTCGGGTCCTTGAAGTCTCTGGAGATGGAGACAGAGACTTGGTGGACACCGAGTGGCATGGGTGCCAGGGGTGGTGAGCACCGTGCAAGCCTTAGTCCGAGATCCGAGCCGAGGTCAAGTCCACTCTGGCAACCAAGTACACAAGGGTTAATCAGAAGAATGGTCGAGATCCAAGCCGGGGTCGGTTCCAATCGGGCAGCTGAGTACAAAAGGGGCATAGAAGTAGAATGGTCAAGGTACAAATCCGAGGTCAATGGCAGGCAGCAATCAAGAGTAGTCAAATAGGTTTCCAGGTCACAACAAGTTCAGACAGATCACACACTAGCACAGGAACAAGGGGGGACTGAAGATAATCCAGCAGTTTGGCAGTGTCTGGGCTGGTCTTATATAGGGAAGTGATGATTAAAGTTTGAGGTCACTTCCTGTGCACCTGCTGGGCATTTTCCTGCCTTTTTCCATCAGGTTGAGGTCACTTCCTGTGCGCCTCCTGGGTATTTTTCTGCCTTTTTCCATCAGGTTGAGGTCACTTCCTGTGCGCCTCCTGGGCATTTTCCTGCCTTTTTCCATCAGGTCTTCTGCGCATGTGCGGGTTGGCGCACTGAAGAGTCTTTGGCGCATGCGCAGTTGGCACGGATTTTCTCTTGCGGCAACACGCCATTGGCGCATGCGTAGTTAGCCCTGCACTCTTACAGTATATTTGTTTTATCTGGATTATCACTGAAGAAAAGTATGAGAGTTTAATACCATTTTAAGTTTTACATTTTTTACCTTTTCCTTGTTGCCTTTTTTTCCCCAAAATTAAAAGTAATCCCAGTGTGGTCTATACCACTGAAAACACCAATAGTTGAGTAATTAGCCAGTCATACACTAGTAAAATTTAATTAAAAAAGATTTTTTTTTTTTGAACGCTTGTTAAATTTTCTTTGGGTTAATGATAATATTAATATGATATGATAATCATTTTTGACCACATATACATGACAATTTGAAGGCTCTGGCTGGAAATGTTTTCTCGTTTTTTATCTGAAGGAACGCAATTCTAACTGTGAATGTTGTTGCGATGGGCAGATGGAAGGCAACACTCACTATATAAAAGGGATTTTTTTCAAGTAAGCGTTGATTCCATTATCAAAAAGAACTCTACTATGTATTCTTATTACAATGTTGTAACAGAATAATATATGCTGGGACTTTACAACTCCTTTAAATGTGATCCTTAAATGCAAGCACTGTGAGTACCTGACTTTGAAGTGGTATAAGAGTCTTGCAGTCCTTGTACAACAGGGCTGGAATGTGAGATGTAGAAGCAGTAGAAACAGCCAATTAGTTCATTCTCTGACAAGAAGCATGCTGATAGCAGTAGAGAGTAACAGAGCGATGAGCTCATCACTTTAACTATCCAGTCACAGCTTGGGGATGAGTCCAGGATGACCTGGGCTCAAAGTCAATGGGTTGAATGACGCTGACCATCAGACTGATTATATCTAGTGGCAGAAAAAACTGTGGGGGAAGTCTTTAGATTGAAGCTATTCCAACAAAAGTTGGTTTTGTTATTTTACCTTTTAATTGGCTCTTCATTTTTACCTTGTTATTTTTGGTGGCTGCTTTAAATGTATAGGGGCATTTTATAGGAGTGAATTCTTCACTTCAAACTGTGCCACCATGAATTAATGACTACATTGGGTCAGCCCAAATATGTCCACCCTGGAACACGGACTGTAGCACTTACTTTATTCTTCATGTCATGTCTAGTGAGTGTCAAACTTGATCCCTGATCTCGTGAGATTTGCACTTCCTCACCTTGTGCCCTGATGACTCATAATGCGTTAAAGCGACACTAAACTTACACGTTAAATCTTGAAAATGCATTCACGTACCCTAACTATTAACAAAAATGTATCTTATTTGTGCATCACTCGGCTGTAGATCCTCAAATCATCCCTGAATTGGTGCTGACACTGTCCTTCCTTCTGGAGGGTGGCTACTTATGTTCCCCATGGTCCCTGCATGTGTTGCAAAGTAGCCATCGCTCCAAGCTCACTCCTGTGATGGACTACAATCTCAGGTTTAGTTTTCTCATTTGTACTGAGATTGTAGTCGATCACAGGAGTGAGCTTGGAGGTGTGGCTACTTTACAACACACACAGGGACCACGGGGAACAAAATTAGACACCCTCCAGAAGGAAGGACAGTATCAGCACCAATTCAGAGATGATTTGAGGATCTACAGCTGAGTGATACACACATAAGATACATTTTTGTTAATAGTTCAGGTACTTTAATGCATTTTTAGGATTTATCTTCTGAGTTTAGTGTCACTTTAAGGGTTGTAGTAGAAACAAAAGAGGTCCATGTACAAAAACCATGCAGCAAGGACTCTCACAGCTCTCTATTCATACAAATACTTTGTATTGTAACAAGTGATATAATTTAAATAGACCATAGTTCGGAAGTATTATGCCAAGTACTCCATAAACCACAGACATGACAATTTCCTGGAATTTGATGTATCTAATCCTCTTAGCTATCAGGAAGTTAAGTGTTTGGAAAACAAACATTCACACTTTAAAGGAAGAACATCATTTCTTCAGCACATTTCAATGATACACTGCTAGGTTATTTTCATGCATTATTTTTAAAGGGGAACTATAGTGAATTTAAAGTAAGAACATGTTCTTAAAGTTTAAATAAAAGCAGTATTTTTATGCTTGCTTTGTAGAATGCACTCTGGCTTTGTGGGCAACGGAGATGACTATTCAATGTCTTTTTTGCAGGGAGAACTTTATGTTCAATGCCTAATTTAGTGGCAGAGGCGCCTTATTTTGAAATCATACTAATTCAAGAGAAGTTGAAAATAATAATTTCCTATACATGTATTGAAATTGAATAAAAGGTGTAGAAGAGTGGCAATCCCACGATGTAATTTGGCAACATAGTCCCCAAGAACACTCAGTTAGAGGGGCTGAGAGGTTCCAGGATGTTAATACATTTCCAGAGAAGAAACTGGCTTCTCAGTTCCTTCCAGGTTTTCCAGACTATAGTGGGATGGAATCTCTATTTCTGGGGCCAGGTGTTGCCAATGACCAGTATAGGTGGATCAGGTGGCTGAGAGCAGCTTTATTAGGAGTCTGGACCAGAGACTTATGTCTCTGGTCCAGACTCCTAATTTGGGTGCAGGAGGCACACGGCCACAGGCAGACTCAGGTGCGTGCTGAACACACATGTGGAACAGCCGGGAAAGGCTGGGAGAGGTCGGGAAGGTCGGTGACCCAAGGGACCTGTTGGACACACTGCTGAGAGAGTCAGTGACCCACGAGTGGTAGCAGTATGAGTATCAAACAGAGGTGTGCTGAGAGGCTTGGAGCTGAGGAAAGCTACTGAGCAATACTGAGTACTGTATATGCTGAAGAAAAGTGGATTATTATGAGAAGTGCATGAAATGTTGGCCTTTGTGTGAACAAAAGACTGTCTTTTATGTTGCTGCTGGAAGCTGTCTTGTTTAACGGGGGAAGTCTACCCTGTTGATGGAAAGAGACTTTTTGTGTTTGTCCTTAATAAAACGGCTTTTTACTTGCATTTCCTGACTACAATCTAGATTCCTACATGGGATTGAAACGTACTATTTATTTACTTTAATATTCCCTAGCAACTCTCCTGCCTCTGTCCACACTACATTCTCTAAGTCCTTTGTGATTGAATAATTATAGACTATTTAGACTTTTTCACCTATTTGGTCTGGCGACCATTCAATCTACTGTATGACTACACTATAAGCTTCTTTCGGGTTCCCCTAAGTGGTGAACTGTTGTGCTGTTGGAGCCACTTTACCAGGGGCAGTGAGCTTGCTTGGAAAGTGTTGGTGTATTTGGACTTTTGAATGAGCATTGAAATCCCAGCACCTTTTAAATATTTGGATCTAAACACTACATCCACTGGCAGCTCCCCCCTTACATACCTCTTCCTGTCCACACCAGATTTTCTAGCAGCACTTCCTCCAATGTCCATACTAAATTCTTTGGCAGCTCTCCCCAGGTTCCATACTGTAGCAGGTCCCCCCACTGTCCAAATTACATTTCCTGGCAGCTCTTCCCCACTACAACATAATCTGACAGCTCTCTCACCACTGCCCATCCTTCATTCTCTGACAGTTCTTTCTACAATGTCCAAACAATACTATGCAGCAGCAAAGCAATATAATGTAGTCCATGCTAAATTATCTGGCAGTTCTACTCCACTGTCCACACTACATTCCCCCTACATTCACTCTCTCCTTGGCTATCAGAAAGTGATTGCTGAGGAGAAAAAGAAGTGCGGGCAGCAGAGCAGCACAGAGCTGCCCGCTCCCTCTGGTGCATGTTCATCCAGACACCCATCACAGGAAACATGGCGGCTCCCTCCTCCCCTCTGCTAAGATAAGCAGAAGGAGGGAGGAGGCAGGTTCTGCCAGCTCAGTCGGGCACTGTTAAGCATCCTTACAGATTCTTATCAGAGGGAGTCAGCCCGTGGTGCAGATTTGCGACAGTCAGACCAGCCGGAGAACTATGGCTATTATCTGTGCTACATTGTAGTACATTGATATTAGTTTATAGGGAGCAGATACTACAACATTCCCGTGACACCAGTTTCTGGCACACATGTTGCAAATCCTTTACAGCACAAGTGTCCTATGTTGTTTATTTGCCACATATCAAGTGCACATCACACATGTGCCCAAAAAAAAAATGTTGGAAAAACAATAGTTTATTGGGCCCTTTGGACTTTTCCCGCTCTATCCAAAGTTAAAAAAAAATGGCTGGAATCTTGTTAAGTGTGCACAGAATGTAATAAAAGCACAGCTAGTAAATAACAGCAAGAAAACCATGGTTGTACCCCCTAACTTTTGGTTACTGGAGCAGTTGAACTCTCTGCTGTCCCCTGCAGTTACACCCAAGCAGAAGTCCATCCCCCTAGAGCCCTCATCCTTTGCTGAGATGCACAGTCTGAGATCTCACGCAGCGTTTCTGCTTCCTGAAAGCTATTACTGCAGCTTGTCTAATCAAATAGTAATAATGGCCGCAGCTTGCTGTCTCTGTACGTAGTTATCATTAGAACATTGTGGGTTGTTCCTTGCCTTGAAATCTGGCAGCTTCTTACTCATTATGGACAGATGTCATTTTAAATTCTCTCTAGAATAAGTCACCTTGACTACATGGTGATATCCCATCTATTTTAAGTACGTGGACCAAGATGTCACCTCTCTGCAGTAAGCATATAATAACTCAGTAAAACGCAGGCTGTAATCTCCTGGCAAGCTCTAGGAGTCACACGTACGGGTGTAAATTCTTAAGCAATGTTCTGATTCTAAATTCCCAACACTTGAAGGGATTACACAAAATAATGATAATAATACACATTTCTATGCAATACACCACTTATTTTCATTACACTGTAATCTTCCCCTATCTCGGTGTCTAAGGTCATTGGCCATAGTTGCTCAGAGCCTGGAAAATCATGTGCTTTGTGCTTCTGCATAATACATCTCTTGGGATATTGAAAGGAAGAATGGTATGCTAAAATAGAACTAAATAGAGCCTGTTTGCCATCAGACAGACACAGGTGGAAACTGAAATATGTATGCATTCTATATGTTTGCATATCTAAACTAGACAATGGAACAAATGAACTCCAGGCAAGCAGCTAAATATACATTTTGAATACATATACAGTATGTTGAATTTCACCTCCCAAATGATTTGTAATTTTGTAAAGCCAGTCTTGTGATCCAGGTACATTTGCCATACAGTGCAGCTGGGTTAAAGTGACACTAAACTCAAGTGTTAAATCTTAAAAATGCATTAAAGTACCCTAACTATTAACAAAATGTATCTTATTTGTCTATCACTCGGCTGCATTTAGGATTATTGGTTTATTTATTTAATTAGTTGATGACATTAGCACCTTTTGTGTGTATAATATTCACTTGCACTTCACCCTTAGTGCTGTGTTCTTTTTATCAGATTACCAAAAATGTATCTTATTTGTGTATCACTCGGCTGTAGATCCTCAAATCATCTCTGAATTGATGCCGACATTGTCCTTCCTTCTGGAGGGTGGCTACTTTTGTTCCTCATGGTCCCATTGTATGTTGTAAAGTAGCCACCGGTCCAAGTTCCCTCCTGTGATAGACTACAATCTCATGTTTATTTTACTAATTTGTATTGTGATTGTATATTGTGATAAATAGCTCGAATGTGATGCTGCTGTTCATATCTCTCTCTCTTATGAAAAGCCTGCAAATCACAGGTCAGATGTCCCTTGGTTCTCATCACTGCCAACATAATTCCTAATTATTGTAATTGCACAATGCAAAACAATTTATGAAAGAAGCTGTAGTCCTGCAAAGAAAAAAAAGAAAAAGATCTGCAGCTTGCTGAATGAGGCTTCTGTGGACTATATTAAAGAAGAACTCCTGGTATTTTAAAAATGAACCCTTGCAGTGGGGCTAAGTGCTTGTTTTAGGGCCCTGCAAGGGAAAGTAGCAACCCCTAAACAGGATATCACGACCAGTGCTCAGGGGACCAGCTGATTCTATAGGAAACTTCATCTTTTAAACATTAAAAGAGCAGCAAGCATTAAAAGTGATTTCATCAGCATTTAAAAAAGCTTAAAACAGAAGGAGAAGAGGAGTGGAGGAGGTGTTGTGTAGTCCTAAGATACAGTACAGAGAGTAAGCGTTGTTAACCTAGGACAGGAATTGTGTTACTGGCAGGATCACTGTTTACAAATATGGGAAAAATTCAGAATTAAAAAAAATGAATGCAGCCACCACATCTGAGGACCACTAAGCTGCAATATATAACATTTTTGTTCATGGACTCACATAGGCTTTCAATCTAATTAGCACTGATTAATTAACCGAAAATTCAGCAATTTTACATTGGTCCAGCTGATTGAAAATTATTTTTAACCTTGAACCCCCCCCCCCTTTCCTCAACCAACCTGCAGAGGACACAAAATGATCTGTATTCATGTTTTGTCTGGAGGCTTACTCAAGGTGGAACAGATTGTATTAACTAAACATTGGCGGAAAGGAAAAGTTAACGCATGACAATTCTTCAAATGGGAAAGTAATATTTAGCTCGAAGAAGCAGCCTTGCCCTTATATGCACTGAATGCTGTAGGCTAAAATAACACAGGGTGCTACCTTAATATTTCATCTGGGTTGGCCTCTTAAAAAAAAAAAAAAGATAAACGCTTAGCATCTGCTACACCCATAATCGGGAGATAAATAGGCTGTTTGCAACTTTGCTGGGCTAGAGACAGACTTGTGTGATGTATACAATGTAATTATTGATGACATACGGGCAACACTGGAAATTACATGCGTGTAGGAAATGTAATTGATAGGACTGATTCATGCTGACAGGTACAGGAATACTTTTCATATGTAGGTTAGACAGCTAAACAGTTTCACTGTCTTTCTGAAAGAGATTTAGGCAGAAGGCTGGGAATAATTATCCGCTGCCCTTCAAATGTGTTCAGTCCTGCAGTTCGGGCTTGCTTTATAATGTGAAAGTTATGAAATTATCTGGATTGTCTTCGAATTTAAAGTGGAATGAGGGGGGTGGGGGGGAATTACAGGATGAATTTTGTTGCATTACCATGGTCATTTTTGTTTTTCGAAGTCCCCTCCATAACACAGTTTTAAAGTGACACTGAACTCAGGAGTTAAACCTTAAAAATACATTCATGCATTAGGTGCCTTAACTATTAACAAAAATGTGATTTATTTGTGCATCACTCACAGAAACTGCTGTGTTAATGCTAGTGACAGGCTACATCACCATTTGTCATTTTTTATTTTGCCCATAGTTCAACTTTACATAGTTACATAGTTACGTAGTTAGTCATTTTGAAAAAAATACACACGTCCATCGAGTTCAACATGTCCATCGAGTTTAAAGGAGACTTGCCATGGCTAATCTCCTGTAGAAAATTCTAGTTGCCTGGCTATCGGAATGAATTGGAATGGGCACATTGCCGATGAAGTCCAAGAGAAGTCTTGACTGCATACTGGTTTAGGGTCAGTAATATAAGAAATAATTAAAGCTGACTTCCTGTATGTATAGTCAAATTTGTTTTTTGTAAGTGACACTAAGCTCAGGAGTTAAATCTTACAAACTCATTCAAGTACCTTAACTATTAACAAAAATCTTATTTGTGTATCACTCAGCTGTAGATCCTCAAATCATCTGTGAATTCATGCTGACACTGTCCTTCCTTGTGGAAGGCGGCTACTTGTGTTCCCCATGGTCCCTGTGTGTTTGTAGTAAAGTAGTCGCCGCTCCAAGCTCGCTCCAATGATGGACTACAATCTCAATACAAATGAGTAAACTAAACATGAGATTGTAGTCCATCATGGAAGCGAGCTTGGAGTGGTGGCTACTTTACAACACACACAGGGACCATGGGGAGCAAAAGTAGCCACCCTCCAGAAGGAAGGACAGTGTCAGCACCAATTCAGAGATGATTTGAGAATCTACACCTGAGTGATACGCAAATAAGATACAGTTTTGTTAATAGTTAAGGTACTTGAAAGTATTTTTAAAATGTATCTTCTGAGTTTAGTGTCACTTTAATTGTGGATAGAGTAGGGATTGGATAAAGCCCCAGGTAGAGGTCACATTTTTATGCTATGGCTTAACAAAGTAAGGAGGAAAGCCCACTAACTAGCCAATGCCTGACCATTGATTGGAGTAGCTATTCAAACTTTCAGCCTCAAGGTTGAGTGTCAGTTTTTGGTAATACAGTATGACCAGTAAGCTATCAGACAGAAGTAATATCCTTCTGTAAAAGCCCCGTCTAAAGTTCTATGAGATCCTACACGATAGAGGTTGACATGAATGGTTCTATACTATGGCTGTAAAATATATTAGTGCTACATTATTTAATAAAATAAAATATATACTGGGCATCAGCAGAACACCAAAGTGGTTTAGTCTACCGTAATAGTAAATTCAAGTTTTTTTTTCGTGTTTTAGGCAATTGCAGAGACACTTTTTTTTAGATTTGCAATAAATATGTTAATTATAATGTCAGCATAATTCATGTCTCCTGTTACATCTGAGCCTGAAGCAGAACTGGAGACTGAAACAATAGGTGTCTGGAAGAACGGAGTGAAAAGTCCAGAGCCGTACGGTAAAATTGAGAGGTTTAACCTCTACAATTTCTGGATCGCAGTTCACATCACCTGACACCATATAAAATGTTTAGCTGGCTTACCAAACTTTACACATGCAATACGATTCAGCGAACCCCCACTGGACATGGAATAGCAATTATCTCTGCACCGAGCAGACAACGAAGGTCTGTTTAAAGATACTTGTGATGTATAAATAATCACAGACGTTGCACCATGGTTACTACTGATTTATATAGAAGAGACCTGAGAGGGCACAAGAATTCTATTCATTAGACCAAAGGACAACTTTTTGGGACAGAGGTTTTCCGTTTTTCAGGGCAGAGATTGATTGCTGTGGCTTTAGGCTGGTATTTGCACCTGTTGAGAGGCCAGCTAAATTTTACTACTAAAATAGAAAAGTTTATATAATAAAATGTGGCCAAGACATTTGAAGGTCCTGTGTACTCATCTAAGACACCAGGAATGGTATCACTTTGCCTCCATAATATGTTTTCCCTTGTTGCTGCACGGGAACGGTAAGCAAACATTTTTCAGACTCAAATTCTTACATTTTATTTCGAAAAGTAGACTTTCAGCTTTTGGGCAGAAGCCTTCGGGATCCCCTATGTCCCTTCTTCAGGCTTTATATCAAAACTCCAAACTTTCTGCAGCAATTGATGGCTAACACATTACAAGATTCTACTACAACTTTTGGGCAAAAAAGCAAAGAGCATACTTGGACTCGCAACTGCGATATGAATAGATCACACCATATAGGTATATACACTTTCAATATGCAAGGATTTTTTATGGCAAATGTCTTGTTAAATTTCTTGTCTCGCACAGTGGGTTTTTCAAAACACAAGTCTTTTTTATTTGCTCTTGCAGGACAGTAGAAAGTGTTGAACACAAAATATGTGCTTATCTCCAGCGCAGATAACAAAACAAAGACGTCTCACGTCCCAAACCTGGTGAATCCCTTCCCAGGAATGCTAGTCCTTGAGCAGCTTTTAACTTCACAGCCACACACCTTGTGTGCCTGGCTCTCTCAGGCCATCTCAGCCTCTCCAAGCATTCCAGCCCCCGGGCTGATCCACCTACATCCTGCATCACATGCACACAGTCTCCCACTCTGCATGTCCGATTGCACCACTGCCCCTCTCTTCACTGCCTTTAACAGGGCTGTTACCAGCCACCTGGACAGTCTGGCCTGGCAATTGGCTGCACCTGGCCCCAGGACTGGAGATTTCATCCCGCCCAAGACACTTAGAAAGTTATATTCCAGAAAATACGTAAGGAACTGGAAACTCAGCTCCTTCTCTGTAATACAATGCAATTTCTGGACCCTCTCAGCCCCTCTGGCTGAGAGTCCTGGGTGCCAAGCACAGCAATTACCAGAGTGACATATATAGATCTATCTATCTATCTATCTATCTATCTATCTATCTATCTATCTATCTATCTATCTATCTATCTATCTATCTATCTATCTATCTATCTATATATATGTGTGAGAGCCGCACTGCCTCGTTAAGGCACCTAACTCTAACCTATGAGAGTCTCCATCTTGGAGCACATGTAACAAAAGATACATTTGGTGCAGGTTCGCCAGGAGGCAGCCCATCCCCCTTAAAGGCACATGGACACAGAAGGGACCCCGCACATCACAACGGCAGCTGAGACCCCCAACTGCACCAAATCAGTCAAGCCAAACGAATGGCAAACGCACTCATCCACTCATAACCACTTTCAAGCAAGGTGCACATAGAAGGGTTTTATACAGTTGATGAGTGTGTTTGCCATTCGTTTTGCTAGTTTGTATTTAGGTGACACTAAACTCAGAAGTTAAATCTTAAAAATACATTCAAGTACCTTAACTTTTAAAAAAATGTATCTTATTTGTGTATCACTCGGCTGTAGATCCTCAAATCATCTCTGAATTGGTGGTGACACTGTCCTTCCTTCTGGACAGTGGCTACTTTTGTTCCCCATGGTCCTTGTGTGTGCTGTAAGGTAGCCACCGCTCCAAGATCACTCCTGTGATGGACTACAATCTTACACTTAGTTTACTAACTTGTATTGAGATTGTAGTCCATTTAGTAGACAATTTTGACAATTTATCTGCAGATTTTCTGTGGTCAGATGGAAAAAGTGCAACAGATTGGCCCAGGTGGAGATTACACCATCCACACAGTTAAGTGTAGATGGAAGAATCTGTTGCACCTTTTCCATCTGACCACAGAAAATCTGCAGATAAATTGTAAGGTGTATGGCCAGCTTAAGGGTTAGATATCTGTTCTGGTATTTGTAGCCTTGCCCACCTGTTTCGGGTACTGCATTAAGTCTTCCAATGCCATTTGTTTCACTCTCTATTTTGATGATCTTACAGGTTCGCAACTAATTTTTCAGTGTTGAATACAGTACAGATCATTAAAACTTTTTAGTTCATTGGTTTTACTGCTAAAGGTGGTTGGAGACTGGAAATATGCTGCAAGTGTAGTTGAGGGCTGAATACATGCTGGAGGAGGCTGTCAGAGAGTGTTGACATGTTACATGAGACTGCTAGAGATTATTCCCATCATAGCTCCTTTACAAATCAATTCTTCCAATACTGGCTGCTGGGAACTGAGGGCCCTACCACTAACAACAGAGGGCCGAACACCAGATGTGGTCCTTGAACCATATGTTGAGCACCGGGGCTTTACATTCTGAACACCTGATAACTTGGACGCATACATCTTGAAGAATTAGATGACTATGTTCGGTGTTCGGCGAACGCTCGAACATGCTATGTTCGAGTCGAACATAGGTTCGACTCGAACGCGAATCTCATCCCTACTGCCTAGCAGGGCCGTAGATAATTTTTTTTCCTGGGGGGGGTTCAGATTCGTCAGCCTGGCCGCTCTGTGCTCTTTCATCACTCGAGCTGTCAGAGCTGGCCATCGTACATAGTGGGTTGAGCCGAGCCGGCCCGAACACAATCAGGGAGATTTGGCCAGGACCCTTCTGGGGGGGGTTGGCACCCCCCTATCAACCCCCTTATCTACGCCCCTGCTGCCTAGGATGACTTGAAACTCTTTTCATTACTTCATTATAGCTGTGGCTGGCATCAATGTATGAATTTAGATCTCGGCTATGAAATACCTGAGAGATATATAAATTAATCAATAAATCGTCTTTTACCTAAAAGTAAACTATCAGTTTTGGACAGACTTGGCCTTCAAATGGTACAATATGGCATCCCATTAGCATTCAATCAAGTGTTACCTGAACCTCCCACACACCTCCGAATGATGTCATGAGGTCTGGCGGTGTAGGGTGAGATAATGAAGAAAGCCAGGACATCTTTCTCCGGTCCACCGTCTGTTCCAAACGAAGAAAGTTATACAGTGCTGGGACCAATAAATTAGTTACGGTTGGTGTTTTGGAACATTTACTTGCAAATATTTTACTTGTAAATGCAAGTAATGTTTTCTGCTTGGGATACTAGGGAAACAGTTAAGGTATCCCTTAATGAAGTGCTAGTCCAAGCAATAGGAATTGTAGCTCTTGGACTGAATTGCCAACAGAAATGAAATCATAAAAACACATGTTTATTAGTGCTAGACTTTACATTGGTTTTTGGTGTCACCAAAGCATTCATCTTGATTGGTAGAATTAACACACAGTGTTCTGTCATATGAAGACTCTTTGTTTGACGATCGTGCTGTGGACGCAAGAGATTTATTTTTATTTTAAACCAATCTTGGAAGACCTCATATAATCATTCCCATTCTAGCTTAACTTTAATCTGGGCCTTTTTTAGGAAGCTTATAAATCTGCATGATTAAATTCTTTATAAGTCACAATACACAGCAACAGTAATTTGGTTGTATATTGTGACAGTAATAACATCCCCTTTCATTATAAAAAAGCAGTCCTTGATTCTCAGTCTCAGTGACTATACCTAGGCTAAGATAGTGCCCGCAGTCTGCTGCAGGCAGGAGGAAGCATTTCCTCAGTCTTCTCTGATCATACTGCAACATTGTAGCTTTGTAGCAAGAGAAAGGCTGCTGTAGGGGTTGATCTGTGCCTGACATTTGATTTGGCACAATGATTTACACGATTGTAGCATCTCTGGGCCAGCACCTCAACCCTGCATGTAGATGATGACCCTGGATGATGCCTACACAAATATAGCTCCATCTTCCTGGAGAAAAAAAATGATGAATGCAATGTAAGGGGAAGTACTGTAATTTCTGTGAGAGCAAATAAATATCTATAATTATTATAATTACCCATTACTTAGCTTGCTTGCTCTTAAAATGAAAAAAATAAATCTGATGCTAGTATCTGTAATCTGTTATGGAAAAAACATGAGGGCTGCCACTGTTGTTCTCCTTCTGAAAGCACAAATGTCATAGCCTACTCTCTTAATTTCTGAGTCACTGACCCAGAACAAATCTGCAGATCAAGAAATGAGAAATCCTTATATATATATATATA
>NW_017306611.1:330910-344657 GCF_000935625.1 Nanorana parkeri | reverse complement strand
ATAAATATAGCCTAAAATACCCTTTAAATTCACTTTAAACATTGTTGCAGCAAAATGCCAATTCATTCTTTTTTATGCTTATTTAATAAAACTACAGACATAAAAGCATTGCTGGAAATATACATAAAAATATATGAAAATGTAAAATGTAAATTGTGTTGTTTCTTATGGGAGGAATAAAAAAACAGGAACATTGCTATATATTTCATTGTCTGAATGTGAAAAAGTTATCCATGAATATGTTAATTCTCATGAATTAGGCACTAATGTGGTTGACATAGCCAAGCCAAAGTTTTACCATATCATCTGCTATTTATGTCAGTTTTCTTTAGCGACGGCAGCCCATAAATTCATGTTTAATTTATGGCATTTGTTCTGCAGCTAGGAGGCTTGTTGTTAGAATGGTTATGTTACAGAGCAATACAAATTTCACTAAAATGAAGGCTTTGTAGCCATGGTGTTTTTGCTGAACTGTCAAAGTTGAAAAAAATACATAAACAGTTAACACATAAGTGCTATTAATGATCATATAAATAATAAAAAAAAAACTATAATTATGTTTGGCATTGTGCATCCTCCATGCATTTTAATATTTTGTATATAGTTACAGTAAGTTTAATTTTAAATATTTTTCATTATAATTAATTTGTTAATAGTGAAGGGCAAATCTGTCCAGGCTCCATTCGCCAGGGTTTTAGTGAATCTTGTTTACAGTTAGAGAAACCCAAACTTAGAGGTATATTATATACCATTAAAGTCTGTGAGGGGCAAATCTGTTGTTAAATTCTGGTCCTAAAAGGGCTAATAGGCAAACTCCTGTATATGGGAAGCAGGACACTGCCATTGGTGACATGTACAAATATAATTTTTTTAAATAAAAATATTGTACAGTGGGAAGAGGGTTTTTTAAGTTCAAGGGCAACATAAAAATAACAAATCCTTTAAATAGCATGCTTGGGGGAGGCCCTAAAGCTGTACATGGTGTTACAGAACAGTATGCTTTTTACAGACTTAGCCACGGCATACACTGACAGTGCGTATTTGGCAGTGAAATAAATTATTTTTCTTTTACAATTCACTTCATTGACATACAGTAGTAGCACCTCAATCTGATTCATTTCCATTTAAAATATAAATATTTTTTTCAGGTAACTTTCTCAGCAACATATGATTTTTCATCAAATGGTAATAGACGTGCTTTGACTGTAAATAGAGCAGTAGTTTGCTGAGGCTGCCTCTGTTCTCACCAATACAAAACCGTCCTGCCACTTGCCAATTTCTATCAAGCTCCATAAAGAATTACAAGACCACAGATGATACAGCAGTTTAAAATTGGCAAGCAACAGTACATGTTTTAATAGGGAAGAATTGGCTGAAATGTACTAGAGAAAAAGATGGCACAGTGGTGTAAAAGTGATCAGCAGCAGGTCAATTTTAAATAGCAAGGCTAGGCCTAAATTTACTAGAGACACAAGTGCACAATGTGGTTTTACCAGGGCTCAAAATTTCAGGTCCTGAACTACTAGCCAGGCCTTCGAAGTTACTCGCCACCAGTTGCCCTTCATAACACAAACAAACACACACATGGCACAACGCGCACACAGCACAACACACATACAGCCACAGCACAACGCACAGGACATTACACATACAGCCACAGCACAACGCACAGGACATTACACATACAGCCACAGCACAACGCACAGAGCATTACACATACACATTTCATCTGAAATAAATTTTTAGTATTCGCACATGTCTAATGAGGGGGGGCAGTTTTTACTTTTTCAAAATAATTTTTTATTACTTTTTTATTTTTATTGTATTATTTATTTATTTACAGTTGGGGGGGGGGCTTCGGGGAAATATTAGGGGTCCAAACAGACCGCTGACATTTCCCTTTTAAAATAGAAAAGAAATTGAGGACACCAAATCCTCAATTTCTATTTTCTACAGCCTCAGCACTCAATGAATGGGAGGCACTCAGTACAGAGGCTTCCCATTCATTCAGACACTGATAGTAAAATATTTACTATCAATAGTTTCTGAATGGGGAGGAGCCTCTGTACTTAGTGCTACTCCCCATTGAGGTAATCCAGAATGAACAGGCTGTAATGTAAATCACAGCCTGTTCATTCATAACTGGGGACACATAGCACAATGCGTCCCCAGTTATTTACAAACACTGGAGTGATCAGACGATCGCTCCAGTGTTTGTCCTTCTCACACGGAGGATCGGTAAATATCAATGATATTTACCCATCCCCCGCTCTGCCTTGCACAGAGCCACTGTCATCCTGAAACTGACAGGATGACACCGGCTCCGATCTCCTCACCGCTCGACCATCCTGACAGCTGCGAGCATGGCTTCTCTCCCCCTCGGGGCGGCTTCTCTCCTCGCGGCTTCTCTCCCGCTCGGCCATCCTGACAGCAGGCAGCGCTCCCTCCTGCGACCCCGGACGGACGAGGGAGCGCTGTCATCATGACGGTGAGAAGGAGAGAAGCCGCCCCGAGGAGTGCCTGACTCAATGGCTTCATTTCCACTCGCCCCCACGCAATTTTCACATGCAATTTGCGAGGGGGCGAGTGGAAATTTTGAGCCCTGATTTTACTACAAAAATTGAGATAACGCAGAGGATACAGCAGTATAAAATTGGCCAGCAGCAGGTTTTAATCAAAAGGCCTGACTGGTGTATGCCTAAGTTTTGTTTTTTTTCTATTGGCATGTGGGTGTATAGTGAATGTGAGTGATATAATGTGAGGTGGTTTAGGCACACACTGTACTTGCACTTAGGATTTTCCCTTAATACCTAAAAAAACTAAAAAACTAAAAACATATTGTAGTCCATCACAGGAGTGAGCTTTGAGCTGTGACTACTTTACAACACACACAGGGACCATGGGGGAACAAAAGTAGCCACCGTCCAGAAGGAAGGACAGTGTCAGCACCAATTCAGAGATGATTTGAGAATCTACAGCCTAGTGATACACACATAAGATAATTTTTTGTTAAAAGTTAAGGTATTTGAATGCATTTTTAAAGTTTAACTCCTTTACAAAATCAGATGCTTCTTACAGGGTAAGTTCACTTTCCCAAGTAATTTGTGAAAATGGAATTACCCACACAAATCTGGCCCCATTTCCCCAATGCTATACTCAGCGAACACTCCTCCCCCTCCACCAGTATGGGTGTATTGTCTGTACCCCGTACTGCCGTCCTGTGCAGCCCTGTGCTATGGATTTTTAATTTAGCTTGAATGGTTAGCACTCAGCAGTAACCTGATCGAGGTGACCAATATTATATAGTATACCCGGACCGGCGGAGAGGAGGGACCGATTGCAAAAAGATAGCGGGAACTAGGGGACAGATTTGAGTGTGTAATTCCATTCCCCACATTACTTAGGAAAGTGAACTTACCCTTTAAAACACTACTCTCTTGGACTATGATGGGTGATAACAATTAACTTAACATGTATTATACTGAAAGTGTAACCTACACTTTTGCATATTCCTTTTCTGGATGTATCAAAAAAATTTTTTGTGTAATCTCTTTGTTATTTAACATGACGTTGAACAAAAACAAGACATGTACACTGGTTTAAATCTTTTATGTTTTCCAATAAAAGCTGATTTTAAAAAAGCAGAATGCCTGCACAATTATAACAATGTTTTTTTTTCTCTTTTACTAGTTTCATAGTTGAGCATAAGACATATTTAATAAACTTGAAAAAGAACACATGTTGATCAAGTTTAACCTCTTACAATTCCGGAAGCTTTGATGCAGAAGAAGGCAAAAGGATGGTTGGATGAGTTTCCTGGATCAAAATATTTCTGTTATCCGTAAGTAATGATAATTTTCGATGATATCAGTTGTAATTTAATTGTCCAGTCATTTTCTTCATTCCAATGTTGACTTTCCATTACTAACAAGTAAAACATTCCACAGTTAACCACTCTTACTGTTAAAGGGACCATGTCACTTTAGAAAACCAAGCCTTACCTGTAGAAGAAGACAAGACTATACCTTTCATGCTAGTCCCACCATAGAATGCCACTCTGATCCGGAGAAACCTTCATTTTAGATTGTAAGCTCTCATGGCCAGGCCCATCCTTACCATAGGTATATGCAAACGATAAAAAAAAAAACTTTTTCAAAGTGTTAATACTTACCTATGTCTCCGCCGCGCGCTCCCGTCCGTACATCGTAAAATTTCTTGGGCGGCCGCATAGGATCTTGGGGCAGGCGCATGCCCAGTTCAGATGTTCGGCCAGGAGACGAGGAGAGACGCAAGGTAAGTATATGGAGCAGTGTGCACCCGCACAGACTCCGTGGGACGTCAGAGGAGGGGAGGACAGAGGAGTCAGCGCTGGATCGAAGACCCGCACCAGCGCTGGAGGGACAGCTGAAAAGGACAGTAAAGAAGAAAATGATCGGATTAAGAGACATAATTTAAGGTAAGTCCTTACATTAGCACCGAGGGGACAGAGACTTTTGCCCTTAATGTCACTTTAAATTGTGTTGTAACTTTAATGTCCTCCTTATATTGTAAAGCGCTGCACAAACTGTTGGTGCAATATAATTCCTGTGTAGTAATAATAATAATAATAATAATAATGTGAAGTCCACTCTAAATACAACACCTTCAGGAGGGTTGATGTCTTGGGTCCCAAGCACTGGTACACACTCTGCTGTACCCATTCACTACTGTACCCTGTAATTGATGGAGGTCAGAAGGAGGAATCAGTGAGAGGAATCAGTGAGAGCTGTAGGGGAACCTGGAGACTGACGCTCCAGGAAGTGTCAGTTTCACTCCAGACGTCAGTGGAAGATTTTGAAGCACTCTATCCGTTAGACACTCTAAATACATTGTTAAAGCCCTAATGAAGAGTTTTTTGGTGCCCCAAATGCATTGGCTGCCGTACTTTTCTGTTGTCACTTGTGGAATTATAATAAATAAATATTTTGGACTCTAAGACCTTTGTTTGGTGCTCCTCTTGTTTTAACTCTACATGGATTTTTTTTTAAGTTGGAAAAACCCTTTGTTGAAAAGGGGGGTTGATGGAAATGTTCACTCTTCCTCACTCTATTTAAAATAAAAAAATTGGCTGAAGTCAGAATTCAAAAATGAAATGAGAAAACATGGTTATTTCAGAAGAAAAGCCATGTAACTGCTGTTTTTTGTTTCCTGTGCCCTGTTATTTAACAAAACATAGGAATCTAGGGAAAGGTCTTACTTTTCCATAACGAAATACATAAAATATGAACACCTGTGTACTTACTACCTTTAGTGATCAATGGGATACCTTACGCTCAGGGCAAAAAGCTTTAAGATAAGAATCTTTAATTGAGCCATGTGATCAATTTCAAATTTTTTTGGACTCATCTGACATTACCTGTCACTTTTGTGAAAATAAGGGGGTTATTCACAAAGCTGCCAGAGCTAGCCGAGTGAATAACCCAGCCGAAGTGAAGTGAGCTGAATGCTGTTCGGTTATTCACTTCTGGCTTGTATGGCTGATTCCAGCCGTACATCGCCTAAAATCAGCTGTGCATTGGCTGCCTTTGGTCAGCTGAACATGCTCACTAGACATGTGCGATTCGTTTCGTTCCGAATCGAAATTCGGACAAATTTTCGGAAATTCGGACATTCGGATGTATCCGAATTACAGACATATGCAAACGAATCCGAATTTCCATTTCCGAATTTGGGTAGCGTTAGTATGAACGTTCGTTTCGTTTTCTGTTCTTATTCGTTTCTTATTCGTTTCTTATTCGTTTCGTTCGTTGGAGCAAAGTGACATTAGAGAAGGAGAAAAATATTTTTTCCCCCTCAAATGTCACTTTTGCTGCGAACGAAACGAATAAGACCAGAAAACGAAACGAACGTTCGTACTAACGCTACCGAATTTCGTCCGAAACCGAATTCCGAATCCGAATTGACTTTCACACCCGAATCCTGAAAAACGAAATAACACAAATCCGAATTTAAAACAAAACTAAACTAAACTAATTTTTTGGCAGTGCACATGTCTAATGCTCACTCTCTGCATCTTCAGCTGAGCCGAAGTTTAGAAGGAGTTCGACTTAGCCGATCCAACATCTGGATCGGCTGAGCCGAAGCTCTGGCAGCTCACTCGCTGCCGTTCGCCCCTTTCGGCTCAGCTATTCTGCTCAGTACCTCTGAGGTACCAAGCAGAATAGAAAAAAGTGAAATGAAGAAAAGAAAAGAAAAAAAAGTTGAAAAATAATTAAAAAATTTAAGAAAATAGGGAAAAAATAGTTTAATAAAAAGAAAAAAAGAAAAAAATTTTAAAATCATTTTTAAAAATGCTGGCAAAGATGCCAACAAATGAAAAAGAGTTGGCCATGACGTCATGGTTGGCTCCGCCCAGTGGAGCTAGCAGTGACAGCTAGCTCCACACAACTGTTTCCTTTTGGCCGGCATAGGCACCTGCCAGATGAATAACAACTGGGCGGAGATGGCCATGACGTCACGGCCACTCTGCCCAGCTGTTATTGTTTAATGACAGATCAGCGTCCCCAGGTCATTTAGGGACGCTGATCTGTCATTACAACTGGGCGGAGCCAGCCATGAGATCACGGCTGGCTCCGCCCAGCTGTCATTTGCATTGAGAAAGGTCGGCTTCAGCTGACCTTTCTCCACACTTCTGCTGTCACTTCGGCTCAGTCGAGCCGAAGCATATGCCTTTGGTTCGGCTGAGCCGCTTGGCTGCCTTCGGCTGCTGTATGGCTATTGTGAATAGTCCGTACGGCAGGCCTTTGGTTTGAGGCAGAGGCGGCCAAAGAGAGTCAAAGGATCAGCCAAAGCTACAGCTGGATCCTTTGACTCTTTAGTGAATAACCTTCTAAGTGTCCTTATCCTGGTGTGCTAGCTTTTTGAATTCGGCCGCTTGTGTCCTTTTTTGCATAATGTAAAAGATGGAGCTGAATTGCCCACTATTGGGAGACGACTTTTTTCTTATGCTTATGATATATGATTTTGGTATGTAGAGTAAAATTAATGATGTCTTTGACAAAATCCTGCTTCCCACAGTAGCCATTTATCACAATGTACTTTTATTCTGCAATCCTCCCTCTCCTTCTTCCTTTTATTAGTACAGGTTCCTGTCTGCTGCTGTGAATGGATTTACAATATTGATTATGGGGTTTAAAAGACCAAATGCATATACTGCCTGACCTTAACTTTTTTATCTGACCGTAACTTATTCTGATTATTAAAGAAGAACACCAGGCAAAATGTTTTTTAACCCTTGCTTGGACTAAATACCCCCCCGTGGGACTACCCCCCTCCCCACTGCAAGGTTTTAAATGCTTTTTTTGGTCTATGGAGGAAGATAACAAAGTTATATTCACGCGTTACTCTAAGCCAGCCGGCTGTGACAACTCGCCCTCGTGCCTGTCTTCTCCTCCGCTGCAGAGATGGTATGTCCCTCGGCATCTTCACGTCTTATACACAGTGTATAGAACGTGAGATGACGCATGGACCCTAGATCACTGCAGAGGAGGGGGAGCGAGGCTGGAAGGAACGCTTTAAGAGCACGCTGGCTCCGAGGATCCAGTAAGTATAACTTTTTTATTTTCCTCCCTAGACCAAAACAAGCAGTTAACCCTTGCAGTGAGGGTATAGCCCCACTGCAAGAGTTAATAAAAATGGTGCCCAGAGTATTCATTTTATAGAACTAACACCTTTTTTTTTAAGGCATTCATATTAGTGTTAACCCTAATAAATGTGATATTGTTGGTGCTTGTACGTCTCTTTATTGTATACTAAAACACATTTATACTTAATGCAAAACACCTGTTCTCAATGTCTCAAAAAGTAGCTCAGAGGTTCCTTTTGTGCTCAGAAGTGCTCTGCTTTTTTCAATGTACCTTCAGCTTTAAAAGGAAGAGGTTACCAGAGCACATTGTTCAATATACAGAACGGAACAGCGCAGCAAGATTGTCTTTAAGTTGACCTGAACTCCAAAAGTAAAGATTTTCTATATATATATATATAAATATAGGGGATATCTAGAAATGTTATTTGTGCCTAAGCAGTGCCCTGAACAATAGCAAAGCACTTCCATGTATGTGACTGTGCCTAGGCACCTCTTTTCTGTAGTCTAACGACTGTATATCTGCAGTACAAGAACATCAAAGGGACTGCTGCCTCTAACTGCTAGACTCAGGAACTTTGGAGTGAGATTTGGTGTTGCCACTACTGTGCTACTTGCTGAAAAGAGAAAGCTGTACTTGTGGATATGCAGAGCAAGGATCTCCCTATTTCTGCTGTCTTCATTCTTAAGGTCTGTGCTGCTTGTCAATTATTCTGTCACCAGTCATCAGATCTCCAGTCATCAGCAAAGACAGCCTTGACATGAGGAAGCAAAACTCCTCCATCAAGATGGCTGCCACCACAAAGAGGCACAATGCAGAGCAAGGCAAGGTAAGTCAGTTATAGGAATAAGGTTCAGGACAGGTTTAATGCTACCATGGGTTTACTGCAGTGGCGTAACCAGAGTTATGGGCGCCCGGGGTCCCCAGTGACTCGCATTGAAGAAATGGGGTAGCAGCTGTCTCTGGGACAGTAAGGTTTAGACATTATAAAAATTGTTTTCAGAAGTTCTAATCCGTCCCCACACTACTAAAATTGTTCTTTAGCCTTTGTCTGTGGCCACGTATAAAAGATTTCCTACCACTTCCTGTTCTGAAAAGAAATGGGAAATCGCCTTAAAAGGGGCACAGTTGGCAAGGAAAATTGACAGACGGTTTAACCCTTTTCTGCTCTATCCAAAATTAATTTTGACTCGAAGTGGACATGTAAACTCTAACTGAATGATTTTTACTTCTGCAGCCTCTTTGATGTCACCTCCTGTCTACATGCATACAGGGCCATATTTCCCACAAGGCCAACCAAGGCCCAGCCTTGGGGCAGCAGGGAGTAGAGGGGCAGCTGGGGTGTGAATTTCCTATCTCCTGACGCGACATGCCACCCGGGCGCCGGACGAGTAGTTGTTTTCTACATTTAGCCCTGCTTTGGGCAAGCAGAGCTAAATGTACAGGGGAAAGCTGCGATGTTGCCGAGATCACTTGCATGCAGCTTGCAGGTCTGCCATTCTCCATGTGGGGGGGAGGGGGTGGGCGAGTAGGGGGCACATTTAGGAACCTGGCCTTGGGGCAGCAGAGAGAGTAAATCCGGCCCTGCATGCATATTTTTCAGCAATGACTGAATGGTATTTCTCAGTTACTTGATGGAGACAACAGTAAAACATACTTGTGCAATGTGTATTGGCACAGCCACTTGTAGTCTCCACTGTAAAGGCATGTGTCAGGGAATGAAAACAGAAAAATTATTGATAAAACAGGGACAGTGTTGTCACCTCATAAATGGAAATGTCTGCACAAAGATCTTCATGTTTGTACAAGTCGCTTGTACAAATGCTAAAATGTTGGCTGAGATCTTTTCACACCAAGGATTTCCACTCCTGTCTGAGAAATAGGATTCTGTGTAGAGGCTCTTTTTGGACCAAGAACAGGATAGACCCCTTTAAAACGTGCCCTGGAAAATTAACTATTGGTGCAAATAAAAAAGTACTATGTGTTGTAACTGGTGTAACTGTGTTGTTACTAGGGCAATAATACAGCTAAAATAACCATACACCAAAATGCATTAATGATGCATAAAAACTTTACTTTCAAAATGTATCAAAAAAGTGTACATAAGAGCTGCATGCAATTTAAAACATGAATATGGGAATTAGTCATTATTGTTTCTCCTTTTTGACAACATATAATGCATGCATTGTTTTAAAACAGTATTGTATAAGCTGGACTTTCCCTTTAACAGTGCCCTCCAAGTGGGCCTTGAAGGCTCTTGAAATGCAAATTTCTACTGAAAAGCAGTGTCAACAGTAGCAACAGTTGGTAATGAATAGGGATGCACCGATACCATTTTTTCTAGTACAAGTACTGATACTTGTCCAAGTACTCACAGATAAAACTACTGATACATTTTTGTTTATTGCCATGTGACAGTTTTTCTAAAACAATACAGACTAATGATTTCAGGACAGTGATGGAGAGCCAGAGCCCGGTCCCAGCTGCAACCGCTGCAACCCTGGTAGTTCCAGTGAAAATCCCAAGCATCTGAACTGGTATCTGAACATTCCTATGAATGCTCATTAGTTATTTTATTTCTTTGTATTAAGCAATGCTCCACGTTCAATTACCTACACCAAATACCCACACATATGGGTACTCAGTAACTCTTTGTGACCCCCACATACAGGTTGGTCATATTAGCACTTATATAAGCATCATTAACCAGGTGCCCAGCCTTGCATACTACCACTCCCCTTGGGAAATTACATTTTTGTGCTGTCTGTAAGAACTCTTACATGAGTGCTACATGATCAACTTCTGTGTGAGAGTCAGCATGAACCCCTGTCTGTGGGTGATTGGTGGGTCCACAGTGATGATATCATTGGGAGCCAGTCCTATCGGCTCCTGATTGTCGGTAGATGACCATGAACTGAAGGTGATAGCTTGGACACAGTTCTGTGACACTAACTGAGATTGCCCCAGAATAACACAGTGATGTACCATGCTGCTGCACATATGCGTCATTCTGTTAATACGTGCGCGTTACAGGTTACTGCAATGCACCACAAGTTTAAAGTGACACTAAACGTAGGAGTTAAAATCCTAAAAATGCATTCAAGTATGAACAAAAAAGTATCTTATTTGTATATCAATCGGCTGTAGATCCTCAAACCATCTCTGAATTGGTGCTGACACTGTCCTTCCTTCTGGAGGGGGGCTACTTTTGTTCCCCATGGTCCCTGTGTGTGCTGTAAAGTAGTCACCGCTCCAAGCTCGCTCCCTGGATGGACTATCTCAATTACAGCACCCCCTCGGTTCTCCTGAACCGGAGGGGTCCTGGTGCCGAAGCTAGCCGAAGGATCGGCCGAAGCTACGGCCAGATCCTTCGGCAGCTTTGTGAATAGACCCCTAAATGTGAGTTTGTAGTGTATTGAAGTGTATTAATACGGCAACAATTACGTTACACATAAATGCATTGATACCAAATGAAAAAAAATACACAGAAGTAGAAACATTGGTGTCTTTGATCTGAAGGAGGAGCACAGAGCTGTAAATAGAACTGTGTTGGGAAAATGAAAAGTTTCTATAAAAGTCTATATTAATATGACCAGTGAATAAGAAAATACATGATTATTGTTATTTTCACTTTTTTTATGTTAATCCTTTCTTTAATCAATTTATATTCTAAGAGTAACAAGTCAATAAAGTGATGATTTAGAAAGAATACAATAATATTCGGGATGAATGAAAAAAAAAAAAGAAATAACATTCATGACATTTGAACCTTTAATGCTCCATCAATATCTCACCTATGGAGCATAAAGGGACTAATATCACTCTTACATCATAAATCAGTTGTACTCTAGTTATATGACAAAACCAGGTCTATTTATATAGTATTCTAGGAAGTCCTTATCAGTTATCGTGTTTGCTCATTTTATAACTGTGCTTACATAGCCACACTAAAGATAAGGAAGGAAAGATAGAATACTTGTGATTTTAGCATTATGAAACAGCTCATTGGAAATATTAAATTTCGAAGGGATTATTTTCAAGAAATTTAAAATTATATTTTTAAATTATTTAATACATGATCTGCTTTTGACATTAAGGAAACCCTGCAGCTGTGCATGACAACCAATCAGCTTCTGTCTTTCATATTCAAAGCTTCACTGAACAATCTGAAGATGGAAACTGATTGCCAGTTACTTTGCACAGCTGTTCCAAATTCTGTGTGCTCCAGCTTAAGACTGGGCTGCGACTTTTATCTTGCGATGGTTGTAAGGTAATTTTAAAAACGTACGATCTGCGTATCTTGCTGAGGGGCTTCCGATGACCGCAATGCTGAACGGCCCATCCGGCTTTTATCTTACGAACATGCTACACACCGGCCAAAAATCGTACGATTTTCGGCGGGTTTTCGAACATGTTCCTAAGATAAAAGTCGTGCAACCTTACAGTAGCAGAGGTTGCACGGCTCCCACACACCTTACGATAATCGTACGATCGCGGGATTTCCTGCAATTATCGTACGATCGCGGGATTTCCCGCAATTATCGTACGATTATCGTAAGGTGTGTGGCCACCTTTAGTAAATCCTCCCAATATTTTTTGACACCCTTAGTTTAACAGCACAATTTATGTTCATGTCACAAAGCTTTACCATAAGGATAATTATCTTAATTTTAGCCACGTGACTGTTACAAATCAGCTGAAAATAACTGTCACTTTTTTTTAATAAGGTGGTAAAGCTTTGTGAACTGGGTCTTTTGTCTGGCAGCTACAGTTGGACTCCAAGACAGACCTTTACTTTTGAAATAAACCCCTCCCCAAAAAAGCAATAGCCTCTAAATAAAGAAAAACTTTGTTTTTAAAGTAAATTTCACCTGATCAGCTCAATGGGTGACACAGAGAATTACCACTTTAGCAAGACTTTGCTGGAGCCAATTTCAAATCAATTTCACTGAAATCACTCCTTTCACCCTTATAATAACTTATTTAAAAAAAACTGTATCACTTGCCCTTTGTTTGACAATATTCATTGGTGGTGACAGGTTATATTTATGCAAAAGATGTAGACACCAGCCCACCTGGGTCCAATGCATCAATCCGTCATTTTATTGACATCAGATATACATAGCATCACATGTATAAAGCACTGTTTTTGCTTGCCTGATAAAGGGACCATGCTAAGTTCCGAAACATTGCTCTGTACATGTGATGCCATGTATATCTAATGTCAATAAAATGACGAATTGGTGCACTGGACCCAGGTGGGCGGGTGACTTCTGCTTTTGCATTTGGACTTGTGCGGCACCATCCACGTCATTCAGCACCCTCCATTATATTATTTTGGGATTCCAGTCTGGAAGTGCAATGGGACATGAGTAAACTGAGGGTATATTTATTGGATATATTAGGGGTCTGAGTAGACGTAGTAACATAATTGCTGTGTGGTTGGCAAATTTGACTAGCCAAGTCTTTGTTGCATACGTTTCCAAGAATATGTGAGGCCACAGAAACCTTGCAAGATGCTGACCTACTCCAATAAATATAACTATCCAAGTTGGTAATGATAAGTAGCAATGATATATTGGAAACAGCTCAGAAAAAGGCTTATACCAGGTGAGCTGCTTTCAGTTTGGCTGTATATAGCAATGGGGGTGATTTACTAACCCAAACACACACACGCACCAGGTGCGTGTGCATTTTTACACAGCAAAACATATTTATCAACCAAACACGAGCAATGTGTCACATTTTCACGCCATTATGGTGCGTTTTTATGTATTTACGTACGTGCGCGTCATGTAGCATGCGCCATAGGCTACACGCCGCTCTAATAGCGGCATGCAAGTCTCTAAAAGCATATTTCCACTAATGCCATATATGGAAAAATCATGCACATGATGCATATATAATGCTGCTTCACAGTTTAGACAAAAATGGTTAGCTCATGCATTTACATTCCTGCATTCATCAACGCAAGCAACACAATGTAGAGCTAATTTACACAACATCACCTTGCAATTCATGCAGGGCTTTGCAAAACACACCTGCTGGGTGTGTACACACTACAAAGGTGTCTAGATTCCACCAACAGATCATGCTGGAAGGGAACACACTACAGAGGTGTATAC
>NW_017306611.1:303355-328237 GCF_000935625.1 Nanorana parkeri | reverse complement strand
GCCGGAGCCAGCCGTAAGATCACGGCTGGCTCCGCCCAGCTGTCAGAAGCAGGCTGTCGGCCGGCCAATGGCCGGCCGCTCGGCCAGCTTCGTCTTTCAGCACGGCTCAGCGCTCGACTGAGCCGCTCGGCCGTGATCGGGAGCTGTACGGGCTATTGTGAATAGCCCGTACAGCACCCCCTCGGTTCTCCTGAACCGGAGGGGTCCTGGTGCCGAAGCTAGCCGAAGGATCGGCCGAAGCTACGGCCAGATCCTTCGGCAGCTTTGTGAATAGACCCCTAAATGTGAGTTTGTAGTGTATTGAAGTGTATTAATACGGCAACAATTACGTTACACATAAATGCATTGATACCAAATGAAAAAAAATACACAGAAGTAGAAACATTGGTGTCTTTGATCTGAAGGAGGAGCACAGAGCTGTAAATAGAACTGTGTTGGGAAAATGAAAAGTTTCTATAAAAGTCTATATTAATATGACCAGTGAATAAGAAAATACATGATTATTGTTATTTTCACTTTTTTTATGTTAATCCTTTCTTTAATCAATTTATATTCTAAGAGTAACAAGTCAATAAAGTGATGATTTAGAAAGAATACAATAATATTCGGGATGAATGAAAAAAAAAAAAGAAATAACATTCATGACATTTGAACCTTTAATGCTCCATCAATATCTCACCTATGGAGCATAAAGGGACTAATATCACTCTTACATCATAAATCAGTTGTACTCTAGTTATATGACAAAACCAGGTCTATTTATATAGTATTCTAGGAAGTCCTTATCAGTTATCGTGTTTGCTCATTTTATAACTGTGCTTACATAGCCACACTAAAGATAAGGAAGGAAAGATAGAATACTTGTGATTTTAGCATTATGAAACAGCTCATTGGAAATATTAAATTTCGAAGGGATTATTTTCAAGAAATTTAAAATTATATTTTTAAATTATTTAATACATGATCTGCTTTTGACATTAAGGAAACCCTGCAGCTGTGCATGACAACCAATCAGCTTCTGTCTTTCATATTCAAAGCTTCACTGAACAATCTGAAGATGGAAACTGATTGCCAGTTACTTTGCACAGCTGTTCCAAATTCTGTGTGCTCCAGCTTAAGACTGGGCTGCGACTTTTATCTTGCGATGGTTGTAAGGTAATTTTAAAAACGTACGATCTGCGTATCTTGCTGAGGGGCTTCCGATGACCGCAATGCTGAACGGCCCATCCGGCTTTTATCTTACGAACATGCTACACACCGGCCAAAAATCGTACGATTTTCGGCGGGTTTTCGAACATGTTCCTAAGATAAAAGTCGTGCAACCTTACAGTAGCAGAGGTTGCACGGCTCCCACACACCTTACGATAATCGTACGATCGCGGGATTTCCTGCAATTATCGTACGATCGCGGGATTTCCCGCAATTATCGTACGATTATCGTAAGGTGTGTGGCCACCTTTAGTAAATCCTCCCAATATTTTTTGACACCCTTAGTTTAACAGCACAATTTATGTTCATGTCACAAAGCTTTACCATAAGGATAATTATCTTAATTTTAGCCACGTGACTGTTACAAATCAGCTGAAAATAACTGTCACTTTTTTTTAATAAGGTGGTAAAGCTTTGTGAACTGGGTCTTTTGTCTGGCAGCTACAGTTGGACTCCAAGACAGACCTTTACTTTTGAAATAAACCCCTCCCCAAAAAAGCAATAGCCTCTAAATAAAGAAAAACTTTGTTTTTAAAGTAAATTTCACCTGATCAGCTCAATGGGTGACACAGAGAATTACCACTTTAGCAAGACTTTGCTGGAGCCAATTTCAAATCAATTTCACTGAAATCACTCCTTTCACCCTTATAATAACTTATTTAAAAAAAACTGTATCACTTGCCCTTTGTTTGACAATATTCATTGGTGGTGACAGGTTATATTTATGCAAAAGATGTAGACACCAGCCCACCTGGGTCCAATGCATCAATCCGTCATTTTATTGACATCAGATATACATAGCATCACATGTATAAAGCACTGTTTTTGCTTGCCTGATAAAGGGACCATGCTAAGTTCCGAAACATTGCTCTGTACATGTGATGCCATGTATATCTAATGTCAATAAAATGACGAATTGGTGCACTGGACCCAGGTGGGCGGGTGACTTCTGCTTTTGCATTTGGACTTGTGCGGCACCATCCACGTCATTCAGCACCCTCCATTATATTATTTTGGGATTCCAGTCTGGAAGTGCAATGGGACATGAGTAAACTGAGGGTATATTTATTGGATATATTAGGGGTCTGAGTAGACGTAGTAACATAATTGCTGTGTGGTTGGCAAATTTGACTAGCCAAGTCTTTGTTGCATACGTTTCCAAGAATATGTGAGGCCACAGAAACCTTGCAAGATGCTGACCTACTCCAATAAATATAACTATCCAAGTTGGTAATGATAAGTAGCAATGATATATTGGAAACAGCTCAGAAAAAGGCTTATACCAGGTGAGCTGCTTTCAGTTTGGCTGTATATAGCAATGGGGGTGATTTACTAACCCAAACACACACACGCACCAGGTGCGTGTGCATTTTTACACAGCAAAACATATTTATCAACCAAACACGAGCAACGTGTCACATTTTCACGCCGTTATGGTGCGTTTTTATGTATTTACGTACGTGCGCGTCATGTAGCATGCGCCATAGGCTACACGCCGCTCTAATAGCGGCATGCAAGTCTCTAAAAGCATATTTCCACTAATGCCATATATGGAAAAATCATGCACATGATGCATATATAATGCTGCTTCACAGTTTAGACAAAAATGGTTAGCTCATGCATTTACATTCCTGCATTCATCAACGCAAGCAACACAATGTAGAGCTAATTTACACAACATCACCTTGCAATTCATGCAGGGCTTTGAAAAACACACCTGCTGGGTGTGTACACACTACAAAGGTGTCTAGATTCCACCAACAGATCATGCTGGAAGGGAACACACTACAGAGGTGTATACTTGTCCGTGGCATGTTTATAAGGTTAGTAAATCAACCCCCATGAGTGAGCTGATTGAGACAACTAGCAATTGTCCCAAGGAGCCATGATATACAAGGCTGATTAGAAATACCTACCCTGTGTAGCACATCTCAGTTTATCATTAGAAGGAAACAGTCCTTTTTCATAGTTTTTACTTAATGTTGTGTTTTTCTGCAGTACCCTCTGAAGTACCTTCCAAGTTTTTCTTCTAAAAAGTACAACCACTGTATATCACTTGCGATTCATCTGTCATTTATAAAATCTCCCCATCCCTGTGGCGGTTTCTTCATCCAAGCTGATGTAGCTTTTTGCGTTCTACTAGTTACCCACTTCACTAAACATGTCCCTTTCCCCAAGTATTTTCCCACATTTCATCCAAATTAATGCAAGACGTATTCCATTTATAAAGATACCACTTGAAAAACCTTGTGTAGCTTCACAAAGACCCTTCAAGTTTCTCACTGGATCAGACCTCAAAGCCTCTGTTGACATCAGAATTGTATTTTGACCACGTTGAGATGGTTTTCTGTTTTCTTTTTTTTCTCTCTCTCTTTCCAGATTAGAACATGTATAAACCAACTGTCTATTAAATTTTTTATGTTGCTTTGTAGCTTTGATGGTTTACAGGCTCCATGTTAATAAGTTGCCCTCCCATTCATACAAACATTGAAATTATATATTTTAATTTGAATGATAATTCTATTTTAATTAAGAACACATGGCAAAAGGAGAAAAAAATATTTTTTTTTCTGTTCCACAGATGATACACAGCTTATTTTACATCTGTGAATGATTATGTGATGGCACTTCATGATGCAGTTCCTTCACCTTCATCTGGGATTTGCTTGAGAAAATGCACGATAATCCAACTTCAGAAAAAAAGAATGACTTTTCTTTATGGCCCAGAAATCATTCTCCATTATGTACACTTGTATTCAAGAATGATTAAAGGCAATCTGCCCACATTAACTTCAGTGACGCCTAAGAAAGTCCATCCACACCCTTCATTGTTATCAGCCTTTTAAAGTCATAATTTTATAGTTTGTATATATGGCTATTTTCCTGAAAATGTCCTACTCTTGACTAGGAAGTAAACAGGCTTCATGAAAGCTTTTATTCTTTCATCTTTTCGGCTATTAAACTCCTGAATCAACCCAGGACTACGCCTTCAACATGTTTAAAAGTACTAATATTCGTTAGTGTTTTTGCAAATTTGGATAAATCAGCTATATGATTATACATCTGTATTCTATGACAGATGTAAAAAATTTAAAATGTCAAATAAAATTGTTAGCCTGCATTTTTCAGTTAGAGTCTATTACAAAACTTTTTGGATAGAGTAGGAAGAATTAGAACTCTTGTCAAGTTTTCAAAGCTAATGCTTACTAATTCAGCACCTCTACTATTCTATTCCAAGAAGGGATGCACCGATACCGTTTTTTCGGGATTGAGTATGAGTACGGATATTTTTTTTTTGGTAGTCACCGATGCTGAATACCGATATCAGAAGTCCTATTAAGGAAGCCGGGTGGTGTGTAATGACTCCCTGCCTAGCTTCATGTTTAGCCGGGAAGCCAGGCGGCATGTAATGACTCGCTGCCCAGCTTCCGAATTGGACGAGAAGCCGTTTCCATGCTCCCTCTTGAGAGAAGCATGGAGCCGGATTTCTGGCCAATCAGGAAGCCGGGGTGGGTAATGATGCGTGGCCTGGCTTCCTAAATGGCCAGCTTCCTCAAAAGTCAGGAAGCCGGGCAACAAGTCATTACATGCCGCACAGCTTCCTGATTGACTGGTAAGCCGGCCCCATGCTCCCTCGTCCATGCTCCCTCGTCACTTGGTGTAATGACTCACCGCCCAGCTTCCTGATATCGGAACTTCTGATATTCGGATAAGTATCGTGAGCATTTGGGCGAGTACGAGTACTCACCCAAATACTTGGTGTGGCCATCAACTACTCATTGGGTAATACTTTGTAAGGGTAGTTTTTAACTGTTATCCTGTATCTTAGCTTTGTATTAGAAATACTGCCCTCCTGAACCTTTTTCACACCTTTTAATGTATTTAAAAGGTTTCAGTTTTGTCCCACCTTTCCCTTCTTTCCTGCAGGCTGTACATATTAAGTTCCTGAAGTCTCTTCTCATATGTTTTATCTCTCAAACCATTCACTGTTTTTGTTACCTGTGTCTGGAATCATCTCTCTTTGATGTAAGTGAGGTCTCCAGAACTAGAGACAGTATTGTAAATGAGGTCTGAATAAAGATGGATATATATAGGGAAAGATATACTCTAGTCTATACCATTGTAGATGCAATATTTTTAGATTGGGGGAGGTTGTATAGCACAGAATCAAATGACAATATCCCGTAGACCTACCCAGATGAACATGTAAGACCTTGCTAAATTAAAGTGACACTAAACCCAGGAGTTAAACTTTACTAAATGGACCCTACAGACATGTATGATATACAACACTTCATAAATGTCAGTCTGCCTGTACCCAGGACTACAACAGCTCTTTCAGAAGACTGCAAAACACGAGTATTTAGGATCAAATATAGGCATAGTTTTTGTTTGCAGGTGCTGGATTAATATTGTGGTGTTTTTGCACATGGGTTCTTTATTATTGGTATTTATGTAACACCAACAAGGCTACATAGCGCTTCACATCAGTCCCTGCCCTCAAGAAGCTTTCAATCTAAGGTCCCCATCTCACATACAAGGGCCAACTTAGACAGGAACCAATTAGCCTACTATTATGTCTTTGGAGTATGGGAGGAAACCGACACAAGAACAGGGAGAACATGCAAACTCCTTGTAGATAGTGACCTGGGCAGGATTCAAACCAGGGACCAGTGCTACAAGGAAGAAGCTCTAACCACTACGCCACTGGGTTATATAGAAATATCTCTTTGTGTTTGATTTCTAAAAATCATTTACAGCACATACATGGTTTAACAAAAGAGCAATACATTTAATGTATGTACAATGAAAGTTCTTGGCACTGGTTGTAGAGAATTAAACGTTGGCTGGAAAATATGTACAAATGTTCAATAAGATAATTGTTTTGAAGATCTGCTTGTGTATTGCTTGCCTTTTATATCTCAGACTTTAAACTGAGGCTCTAGATGCACTTTAATGCCTTTATAATTAAATCTGAACTCCAGGCAAACAGCTAATTGAACAGTTGAAATACACGCATGTCACCTCTATCCTATACACCCTAAAATAGGGTTTTTGTTTCCCCTTAGTTTGAGTCTGACATAGAGATTGCATATTCACAATTATAGTTTAAAACGTTTTAATAGTTTAGGAGGGAGGAGTGATAAATAGTGGTGTTGTGTTTCAAATAAAATGCTTAGAAAGTAAAGAATACATTTGGGTGCTGGCCTTCTAAAAAACAGCTGCAGCATTCATAGAGATTTACCAGGGTTACTGAGCGCTTTGTCAGCCCAAATGCGAAGCTGTATGATTGTAAGCCTGCAGGGAGACTTCTCTGACTGAGTGCCATCCCATATAGTGTAGGCTCCTGGACTGCATCACCTGCTGATCTAAGGTAAGTGCTGGGGGGTTTAGTTAGTTAGCCTTTGAGGATCCCTTGAGACCTATGTGTTGGATTTTACCAAAGTCCTAACTAGGCACTCTGTGTGGTGTGCTATGGTGCCAGTAATTTAGAATGGCAGCCCAATGCAAAAGTACAGTAGTTGCCACCAAACACACACTGTGGTGCACTGTGGTCTGCACTGCTGATCACATGATGTGTGGATGTGAGGACTTATGGGGTCATAAACTAAAATCATCAGTTTGAGACAAGGAAAAAGCTCTTAGGACCATATGAGATAGGCAATTTTGTGGGACACCTCCTCTGAAAACCCCAGCCCAGTGATCTCTGCAGCCACCTGTGCCCTTGAAGGGGCAGTGATGGGTAACAGCATGTACTTTCAATAACTATCTGCTATGCCTGGAATTATTTTAATGCATAGCTATGTTGTAAAATGTTTATGATTTGTTCTCTGCTCTCTATGTAAATAGACCTTCGGCCGGAGATGTCAGTCTAATAATACACCAGGGGAGTTGATATGAGTGACAGTAAAGCAAATACATATGCAACAAGCATGATAGTGTATGTTGATTCAGTTATTGAGCAACAGAGGCATTCGACTTTTATATATCCCAAGGCAGGTCATCTGGGTGATAGAGATTTAATACATTTTCTTTCTTATTTGTCTGTGATCCACACTGGGTGAACGGAGGATACAAGGATACAATTTCACAATTTTACAGACCTTGCTCAAAAACAAAGAAAGCCAGCAGAAAATGTGGGTCATTTTTCATTCCTGGAACATGATTTAATATTAACAAGAAACTATTGGCATAGATGAACAAAATACAAGGAATTCCTCTTATAAATCACACTTCCATCAGAAAAAAAAGTTAAAGTACAACTTATCTAAAAAAACAAACAAAAACAAAATATATTGCAGGTTGCCAGTCCTTTGAAGGGATGGCAGCACTAGTTTTTTTATTCACTTATTTTAACCTGGCGATCCTACTAGAACACCTCCTGTCCTAGCGTGACAACGCTTACTCGCCTATCTGTGTCTATAGAGGAGCAGTGTTGTTACCTTAGGCTGCTCTCCTGATTTTGATTACAAACACCTCCTCCCCTCCTTATCTCTATTACACAGGTAGCTTACAAAAGATAACTGGGAATGCTGGAAATATTCTTACAAGGAAGTTGCAAGGATACTGAAAACCTGGAAGGATCAGTTCTTTTTCTGTATTTGCTGAAAATCTATTTAGCCTGAAAAAGAAAAACAATGCAGGCATGGTATCTAAGAACTGGTAAGCTACAATATATAACCTTTTTTCTGGGGTTTAAAGATATTACTTTGAAGGAACCTGTCAAGAGAAATATGGGTGCTGCCGTTGCTGATCACCTTCTAAAAATGCTCACTGTCTGGCTATCTGTGGCTCCAGTACTTTGTAGGTCACTGACCCAGAGAAACGTGAGACGTCCTTCATACTTTTTCATTGTCTGTGAGCTGAAGCTACACGACCAGCAACACAACCAGGCAACTAGTATTTTTGAAAGAAACCTTTAGCAAATGTGGCCTTTTCTCACTGGAGACTTAACTGAATGGATAAAACAGAGATTTACTTATGTAATTAAATTGGGATTATTTGGGGGAAAGGGGAAAGGCATAAAAAGTGGATGAATTTATTTATTTTTTTTACTTTATTTTCAGGTCTTATCTTTATCATACAGCTTGCTTTGTACCATGACACAATGTGTCTGATGTCCGAGGTCAGAGTACTAGCCTCCACCTTGTTGCTGTTCACAGCAAGTTTGTGTAATTATAACATATTCGGTGATATGTACCTTACATACCTAGCTACCTGCCAATCATGACTGTGGGGACTATATATTTCAGTTGCGCCACCTCCTGTCCTTTTGGTACATCCTTTGCCCTTTTCATCCACGAATGACTTCCTGCAATGATTACATCTGTTTATCCTCTATCCGGCACAATCAGGTCCAGCTAAATGAAAGATGGAAGCACTGTCCAGATCTGGCCGGAGCCAGGGGCCAACAGGATCTAAACAGGCACCCGTCCATTTAGATCCAGCTGCCCATAGACTTACATTAGGCATCTGATTGGGTCCGCCTGAAAAGCTGACAGCCGGACCTAACCGAACCGCCCATTTGAAAGGGGCCTGAAGCACAAGGAATGCCCCTTAGTGATAAACACAGCTTTTTTTCTTAATAATACTGTAATTGTATTATAAATCAGACTCAAAGGGGTTGATGTACTAAAAGCAAATAGGCTGTTCACTTTGCAAGTGAATTTGCACTTTACAAACTTAGTGAATGCGGTGAAATTTCCCTTTGCAATTAATACCCAATCATGTGGAAGGAAAATTTAAAAAAAACAGTGGGGGGAATTTATCAAAGTAATTGTGAGTGTTTGAACTCGCATATGGTCGCATGGGATATATCTGCGACCAGATTGATGTAGCTAGTGTAATGTTGTTCAGTAATGAGATTAAATAGACGTCAGAAAGGAAGATTCACAACTTCAGTCAAAAAGCTTAACTGTCGCTTCTGGTCATGGGGACTTCTTAAGTAGCAATTGTTTTGCAACTCCAGTTTCAGACAGAACAATAGAAAGGCATCATGGCACACTCACAAACCAGCATGTAAAACAACTTGTCTCACCACTAAGGACAATGACAGAGGTTTGGATACACGTCTTCTGCAAAGGATGTGTAAGCCGCACTGCCGCGCCAAGGCACCTCTTATAGTGCGTTCCTAACTCTAAACTATGAGAGTCTCCATCTTGGAGCACATGGGGGCAGAAGATATCAAATTGGGTGCAGGCCTGTCAGGAGGACGCCCAACCTCCTTAAAGGTACAGAAACACACAACGGATCCCACACATCCCAATGGCAGCTGAGAAACCCCATGCGTCGCTGCACCAAATCGGTAAAGCAGTTCCAGTTTCAGACAGCCGCAGAACAAGTGCAGATGTAAACAGTTGCGAACTTTCGCAAAATAGGCGCAAAACACGCGCAATCAGAAAAATAGTGCAAGTTCTGTTAAAAGGAGCTGCCAATTAGATTTGCACATTAAAAAAAACATGATCTAAGAGGCTAAAACTGTCGTAATTGCTTTGATAAATTCCCCCCAGTATGTTTGCTTGCACAGGATTGGAAGATGAAAGTCAGCAGAGCTTCACCTCATTCACTATGCTATGGGAAAACCTCCCCTGCGAAATGGGAATTCCCTTGCAAGGTGAACAGCCTTCTTCCCTTCAGTAAATCAACTCCCTGTTGACAACAGTATTGATTTGGAAATGGAAGGTTGATATTTTCTTTTTTTTCTTTTGATTTTCCTTTCCTTTCTTTTTCCTTCCTCAATAATGCTTATAATTGTATAATAAAACAGACACAAAATGTGGATAATAAGTATTGGTTTAAAAAGGGAATATTGATAACTTTATTTTTTGTAGTTGTTCTTTTTCTTTGTAATATATAATCTCTCAATAAAAAAAGATACAAAAATAAAAATCCCTATGTTTTTTTTAATATGCTATTGCTTTATATATTGACATGGTAGGAAGGAATTCATTCAGGCTTGTAAATTCACTGACAGGTCCACTCAAAGTATTAGCATACCATCTAGCTTTCTGAGATGAGAAAGAGGAACACACCTTTTAGCATAAAGTATGTAGGTAAGTGACACACCCCTGCCATATCCTTTATTACGTGGACCATGAAGAATTAATAAACAAAAAATTATTACTTATACCCACACACTCTTTATTTCACCGCTGTTTCTTTATACTTACTTTTAGACATAACAAATGCAATCATTTTGACTTTGGATGGATGGTTTAGTGTAGCATAATACTTTTGGGAGTTAAACGGTACAATTTTTATAATGGTTTACCAGACGTAAAGTGACACTTTTATGTACTTTAACTATTAACAGAAATGTATCTTATTTGTGTATCACTCGGCTGTAGATTCTCAAATCATCTCTGAATTGGTGCTGACACTGCCCATCCTTCTGGAGGGGGGCTACTTTTGTACCCCAAGACACCACTTCCATTGAGCTTGAAAAAGAGGTTGTATCCTCGAAACGCGTTGCTCCCGAACCTCCACCCACGACCATACTGACATGACCACCTTTACCCCACCTTCATCCCGGCCGCCCTTTCATCCAACATCATCATCACGGCCCGGGCACTGGCCAAGTCTCGGTCCACACACAGATCAAGCCTTTCCACCTGCAGCTGCAGCCACAGCAGCCCAGTCAGACGCCACCCCGCACATCGCCTGCACTCCCCATCACAGCAGCGGTGACACGGACTAAATTTGTGTGCCACTACCCGCCCCCCCGTCCATCTCTCTCCTCTCTTCTCACCATCGTTTCCCTCCTCAAGATGAACAGCCTCAGGCAGCATACCAGTCCTCATTGAATACACTCCTCGGTTTTCACGATCCTCCCCACAGACCGGCCCCCATCTGGTGCTGAGATCCACTCAAAGTAAGTGCCACATCTCCTTCTGTTTTATCTTTCACTATGTCTCACTTAGTCATATAGCCCCTTCAGCTTTGCGCCCACACGTTTGTTCTTTTTACTTTTGTACCCCATGGTCCTGGTGTGTGTTGTGAAGTAGCCAATGCTTCAACTTCACTTCTGTGATGGACTACAATCTCAGGTTTAGTTAGCTAATTTGTAATGATATCATAGTCCATCACGGACAAGGTACTTGAATGCATTTTTAAGATTTAACTCCTATGTTTAGTGTCACTTTAAAAAAAGGACAACTAAGAAGAAAGAACAGAAAGATTTGGCTCCAAATAAAGAAAAGCTGGGAGCTCTGTATATAGAGTTAAAGGAGAAGTATCGAGAGAGTAAAATGTACCCTTACCAATACTTAGAGCCGCCGTGGGACAATGTAGCTGTCACATGGCAGCTCTATATGTAGAACTGAGCAATCATGTGATGTCTTCTCTATGCAGAGAGCAATGACTATGAATTACCTCTCCCTGCAGGGATCCCTCCCTCCGCTCTCTGATCCTCCTGCGCTCATTGGAGGGACAGATGGGGAGGAGGTGGGCACAGCTGGCTCAGGCTCTAGAGAGGCAGAGCCAGCTGTCAATCAGGCAGCCGGGTAGATCCTGACAATATTGTTGGGATCTTTCCCAACTGCAGCAAAAGAGAGAGGTAAAGCCAACAAAAGTGTTTTTCTCTTTTAAATGGGATCTAAAGTCATGACACAAACTTTATTATTACTAAATCAGCACATAAATTATAAAAACAATTAGTAATTCTAACCTCAATATATTTAACTACTGTAATAAACTCCTTTTCATGCAGCTTGCCTATCTATCGCAATTGATTTTTTTCTACTTCTAGGTATGTGTGCTATGCGGCACCTTTTTGGATGCTTTATGTGAAGCACACATTCCATGAAAAATTACTTCTCCAAGTTTGCATTGCGGCCTTTAACAGCCGTCAAAACTAGCTTTGCATTCAAAGACTGCCACTGCTGTCAAGCCCAAGCAGGAGAGGTGTGGTTTTGCTCTGATGGACATATCAGGGCTGTCCAAGAGGTGTTGTTGCATATAATGTCACAACATACAATGCATACAATGCCTAGACATTCTCTAGTAGTTCATATTGCAATGCACTCAGCAATGTGGTGACACAACATAGCATATTGAAAGGAAGGGCATGAAGATTATGTGTCATCTCAACCAAGGAAGTTTATCCAGCTGGATGGATCAGAGGTATTTCTAGCAACTACATAGCTTCACAGGAAACTACTATATTATAAACATTAGATTGTAGTGCTTCATTATGTTTATAATTAGATTTTATAAAACAGAAGGTATTCCCATGTCTCATTTCATCTTATATCTTCTATGGAGTATCGCTTGGGACCCAACAAGATGATATAACCATCCAGCCAGGGCCATCTCTACCATATTCATTGCCTGAGGTAGCCAGGAGACGGAGGGAGCAGTGGGTTAATGCAGTCCAGGTATGTGATGGCTTTACTCCAACATGCAAAGCCATGCAAATCATTGCTTTATGCCTTTTTGGCCAGATGTACACCCAGAACTGTTGAGTTAAGGTGCAGATACAGCTAATATTAAAGAGCCATTTTTCCAAACTGCATATAGCAGTTTTCATGAATGCAGTTTATGGATACCTTGGCTTCTATGGAGTATGGCTTGGGACCCTACAAAACAATACAACCATACAGGTTATAGTGAGAAGGGACAAAAGCCCTCCAGCCAGGGCCATCACTACATTATTCATTGCCTGAGGAAGCCAGGTGAAGGAGGGAGCAGTGGGTTAATGCAGTCCAGGTAGGAGGTGGCTTCTAACCAAGCTGTCAGCCAGGCGGGAGGCAGCGGACGACTGATCTGTCAGCCGGGAAGTGGGGTGTGCTGTTAGTCGCCTATGCTGCTGGCCCTGCTACTGCCTCAAGCTTCCTCATTGTGGGGACGCCCCCACCTCCAACAGAATCAGTGCATAACACAATAAAACCTTCTTAGAACAGATAGTATTCACTTTAATGTGTAGCTAAACCCCTAGAAAATTGTAATATGTTGCAAGCTTACCAGTCCTTGTAGTTGCTGTTGATGTAGTTGCTGCATGAGTTTTCTTCTTTCAGGCTTTATTACATTTTTGTCACCTGGTAAGCCAGCGAATAACACACACCTGATCTACATTCACTCCTCCTATTTTTTCCATGGAGGGAGCAACGGTTGCCACTGAGGCTGAACATCAAAGATGTCTGGTGGATACATGGGGGAACTAAAGAGTAGTTTACAGAAGAAAGATATAATTGTTTTATGCTTCCATTTCAGCTCACAGGTACTGATAAGGACACAGCATGTCTGGCAAGATAAACAGGAACCTATTACAAATGTTTGCAGTGTGAAAAAAAAAAGAAAACTAATGCAGCCACCCCAACAAAGGACTGGTAAACCTCAATATATTATATTTTGTGCTTGGGTGTAGTTACCCTTTCATTTTAGTTATAACATTTTCACAGCAGTTATATTTTCATCATTTTGCCACTGCAAGTGATAATATTCTAAATCAGCTTTACTCAGGAATATGAATCAGAGATGTTTTTCGTTCTGTTGGGGCTAAACACCTAAAGCTGAGTTATTGCACAGATATCCGTGGATCTTGTTCCTAGTTTGTGAGTGCAGTTTGGGAAAGGTTTGGGATGTCTGTAAAAGGCCTGCTCTGCAAGTTCTTTATAAGTGGAAGCTGGAATAGGATTCAGTTTAAGAACAACAGCCCTGGGCAATCCCTTTGGAAACAATCAGCCTGTCTGCCGTGACAAACAAAAGGCTATTGTCTGCCACGTATGTTTTAAATACTACTGTAAAATTCTGGTTTGCAGCACTTAACACAGCACTAACACATGATGATTAAAGGAAGAACTCTGCTGAATATAATGTGAACAGATCTCGCTCAACAAGGGTGCCTTACCGGTTAATATGTAATGTATGTAACTGTTACCTATACAAACAAAAAACCCAGCTTATCCTATTTATAAAAACTTGAACGGAACTTGTTACACCAATTTAATGTTTCCCAAAACAGTTACTTTAAGTCATGCCAACCATCAAGTTTGACAGAGTGCTTATTTCAACTCCCAACCGAACTTTCAAGCCCTTAAATGGATGATATCATAGCGGATCACATGTGCAGCACCATGGCAACAGCAATCCTAAAAGAGGCTAAGATGGCACCTTCCTTGGCTGTATGGGATAGGAGTTTGTAGATCTGCTTTATATATTGCAACAACTGCCAAAGGAACTGTACAGCTATGATCAACATCACTATTGAACCTAAAGTATATTTCCACCTTTGCAGTCAAATTTCAGAAACCCCCTCTATACGGTGGTGTATCCAGGGTAAGGCATATATAACATATACCCTGTGTGCAACTTGAAGGGGCATGCAACACTTTGTTGGTCAGCAAAATTTCGCCGACACATGGAGAAAGCTGACTTTTTGTCTCTCCCCATCCCCCTCCCATACACATCTCCTCGTCCGGCTCTTAGCGACCAGGGATGCTCTGGCCAGTGTCCGCCTAGCACCTGGCAACCAGTTCTGTCAAGTGATGCAATGGAAAGTAATTGTCAGGGTTTCTTACCATTCCTTGTCCAGTTGGTTGCGGTCTGTCTTGTGTGCAGCATGTCTGACACTGTTCGTTCCTCTTTGGGGTCCCCTTATGATCAAACCAGTAAACATTATCATTCTAAAACTATTAGCAACACTTCTGGCAAATTCCTGCCTCAGAGTCAGGATGCAAACACCAGTTCACTATTTAACCATCTGTTCTAAGGTTACAAAAATAAAAAGATCCCGTTATATATACATTTTACAGAGCAGTTGTCATGTCCTCTAAAGTGTTTAAACTAACATAGGTCACGGGCTGATTCTAGACCTTAGATGTAATTTTCCTTTGTGATTGTCCAGTTGACTGTGATTGACTATCCATTGATTGGTCAGGCAAAGTGGTTATTATCCCTACAGGAAACCAGTCAGGATTACTGGAGTGTATAAACGACCATAATTCGTAAAGTTAAAGACATCCTGGGATGCTTGAGAAAGTGCCTGTGCTTGTTTTCTGTTTAGTTCCTATGGGCCAAGAAGGAGGATTGAATACTAGGTCCAAGCTGCATAAAATACTTTTCTTCAAGTTAAAGTATCTCTACAATCAAAACTTTGTTTTAGCTTTGTATAAAGTGGTGAGGATTTAGAGCATCAGTCAGGTTTTTATGACTGTATCTGTCCATGTTAGGAGATTTTTAGAAGAGATTTGACTTGTCACTAAAATGTAAGTTGTCACCAGAAGAGAAATATAGGAGGAAATCTTCCAATGGGGACACTTGCTCCATTGTCTCAACTTTTCAACAATATGGCTAGTCCATAGGTATGTGTTCACCCTCCTATAGCGATATGAGGTCCAATGAGCTACTGTACCCTGCTTTAGAAGGAGTTGAAAGCCTATGGACCACAGGAAACTGTTTTTCTTGTTGCCTTATCTACTGTACATGCCTTATATAATAACACATAATAACACACACACACATATATATATATCCCATATATATATCCCAGGCAGGGGGGGCCTAGCCTTTTCACCAACTAAGACCATGGGGGTGTTGAGGATGTGGCAGTGTTGTATGGTAATGGGAGATGGGTTAATGCCTTTGCATCATCTCCCCACTCAGCTCTGGCCCCTGCCAGCGTCACACCCAGCCCCTGGGGAGTGACATCACAGGAGCTGAGAAGGACACCGGCCAAAGTGTTCCAGGTTGCTAAGAGCTTGGTGGGGTAATGTGTATGGCTCTTACACTTCTCCATGCCCAGCTCTTAGCAACCTGGGACACTCTGCCTGGAAAGGGGGCAGCATGTACACTGCCAACATTGTTTAGCAGACTGGCCATGCCACTAATATAATATAAAATAAATACATCATTATGACCACAAGGTGGCACTGAGAAGCATAGGAAATAAAAATGTATTTCCTATGTCCCCCTTTGGCTCCATCTAGTGGCCATAATGCTGTATTTTCCTAATATTACATTCTATCCGGTAATAAATATACTAATAACATTTGTTTTTGCTTCCATTAACACAGAATAAACATGCTTACAGCTTTGCAGAATGACTAGATCTGCAATTTTTTATAAATGCACCTCTAAGTGTGAATATTAATGTAGGTATTTTGTGTTAGTGTTGTGTACCATAGGTGTTAGTATTCAATTCAAGTGTTTCTGTGTACGTTTTCTGTGCATCCACCTTGAATTAATTTTTTGCTTTACAATCTCCTGAGTAACAGATAATACAACATTATATTGTGAATGTGTTTCAGCATTAACCTTTGAAGTATGTAAACTATGTAGTGATAAATAATGATACAACCTTAATGGGTGTCTCCAAATAATCATTATGACATGCTCTAAAAACATTGTTAAAATGCTTACCGGCTGAGTACATAATTATATACAGTGTATACTGCTGCGGAATGGACTTTGACTCATATTAAAGGGATGGATGATAAATCTCTAAGTGTTTTATAAACTGACCTACAACACGGTTAGGTAATAGCTATACAAATGAACAAAACTGGACCTTCAATAGAGAGATAAATCCTTTGCCATTAGAATCTATATTAAAAAAAACTCTGGGGACATTTTTTATTAAGCTTTGCAGTGGGGCTACCTCCACACCGCAAGGGTTAAGTGCTCATTTTAAATTAACAAAGTTATACTCACCCAAACCTCCCAGCCAGCATCTGCTGCAGTCTCTTCCTCTGCTGTAGCAATGGTATGTCCGTTGGCGTCCTCACATCCTATACACAGTGTATAGAAAGTGTTGACTCAAGGATCCTTAGACCGCTGCAGTGGAGGGGGAGCGAGGCTGGAAGGACCAGTTTAAGAGCAAGCCAACTCCGTGGATCGGGTGAGTAGAATTTTTTGAATTTTCGTCCCTAGACTACTTAACCCTTGTAGTGTGGGGGTAAGAAAGGGTTAAGAAAAACATTCCCCAGAGTTCTCTGTAAATGAAAACCAGAACAGGAATAAAAGGTAAATCTTCCAATGGGGACAACAGTCTATGAGAGGATTTTTCTAACTCTGCTTCCTGTTTTGTCTAAAGGACAGAATGAAGGGAAATCCCCTCAATGGGACATGAACGACAACTGTTCAAAACTAGTAAAAAAATCTTGGGCTTTAGGTATACTTGAAGGGAAGGAATTTAAAAAGCATAAATAATATAAAAAATGGTACATCCCTACACATTTCCCTATGTTTTGTCTCTTTAAAAATGCTAAAAGTACTGTACAAATACCTGTTGATCTGCTCGATAACCAAATATCCTAAATTCCTGTTTCAGCTGACAACACAGTGCCTCTACTGCAATGAAATACCAGCCAGTGACCATTACTTTCCTGGTGAGCTATAGAATACCTCCCCCTTATGTTACATCAGGTGAAAATAACTGATAAAAACCCTCAAAAAAGATAAATATAGTAGACACCACAGCTAAGGATGGGAAAGCTGACATTTTGCATTTTGATAAAAAAAAATTCTAGGTTTTAGATACTCTTTAAATAACTGGATTATATATAATGGGAAGGGATGCACCGATACTTTTCTGATGCCAGTGCCGATACTTGGCATTTTCATGAGAACTACCAGGGTTGCAGCGGTTGCAGCTGGGACCTGGCTCTGGCGCTCCACCACTGTCATGAAATCATTAGTCTGTATTGTTTTAGAAAAACTGTCACATGACAATAAACAAAAATGTATCAGTACTTGTGTCTGTGAGTACATGGGCAAGTATCAGTACTTGTATCTGCAAAAATGGTCTCAGTGATTCCTTTATATATGTTTATAAAAACAAAATCATACATTAAAACAGAGATATACAAATCCCAGGAGGTCCACGTGCTCCTTACAAATGACAGCTGCCTCCTAACTTTTGAATTTTTCTCTAGTCTAGTCTTTGAGCTCAAAAAGTATCTGTACTTGTACTTGAGTACGGTACTTGGTATCATTGTATCCCTAATAATGGGTCTAGGTTCAGCAGCTTTATGTGGTGAATCTGCCTACCTGAATATCATGAATTACCAGGTTTTCCCATCAATAGATATTTCCTTTCCTGATGGCAAGGACATACTGTATTCCAAGATGACAATGCCATGATTCATCGGAATCAAATTGTGAAAGAGTGGTTCAGGGAACATGAGACATCATCATTTTCACACATGGATTGGCCACCACAGAGTCCAGACCTTAACCCCATTGAGAATCTTTGGGATATGCTGGAGAAGACTTCACGCATTGGTCCAACTCTCCCATCACCACTACAAGATCTTAGTGAAAAATGAAAGCAACTCTGGACGGAAATAAATGTTTGTATATATTTAAAAAGCATGTTTGTATTTTGTATTCTTAAAACAGAGATGACTGCGTGTGTACTTATGGGTGTGTGTGTAAGTACTGAAACCAGTTAGAAAGCACAAAATGCCAGAAATCCCAATTTGACCCATATCCCATATTCCTAGAATAAATAAACATTACTTAGTAGACATTAATTCACTTAGCAACCAGACCAACACAATGTTTGTTGATTGCCATGAGATATAATTCTGCCTATTCCCAATGACCTTTAAGATGTGTTTATGAATTACTGTTACATAACAACATAAATCTATCGAGCATCTTGCCACATATATTAATTGTATTACCGTAACAACACAAGTTCATAGTTGCACGGTAAAAATACATGAAACTGTTGACTAAAAAAAACCCAATGAGAAACACTGGAAGCTGCCGTGAGGAAATCATGCCTTAAAATTGGTCCAAATCATAGCTATTATTCATTCTTAATGCCTGACAGATCCTTAGCATTTGTTTTATAATGAAAAGCAATAAATGGATGATTTCACGAAGGCTTCAGCTGTGTGAAAGCCAAGCCATATGAGCACAGAAACTCAGCTTTTTCTGCTCAAAACTTGTGAAGCTTTTGAGCCTGTTGGAAGCACTCCTGGGGATTTTCTGGTTTGCACATGTTGTAGGAAATCTTCAATTATTGAAACTGCACTGATAGCAAATTATAATTGGACATTGTGTAACCGTCGCATTGTCTGGCAACTTCTAAACTAAAAAAAAAATGAAAACAGTGGAATACATTTCATAGGTTTTCTGCAGCAGAGTCTTATTCCATGATAGCCATCAATTAAATAAATTTTGACATTTAGGTGATATCCTTTAATGACTCACATAAGCTATTAAGGATGGAAACTTTTGGAACAAGTTAGGTTCCTTCCTAAGAAGAATTGCAGAATTGCTTGTGGTCTCCTTACAGCTGACCTTTAACCCATTGCTGACTTACAGTACGTTGTTCTACATTGTTTCTCTGTGTGGAGACGGCCATCTTGGTAGAGGCAGAGCTTTTCTTCCTAATGTCACAGTCTCCGACAAAGAGAACAGTAAGCAGAACAGTAGTAACATCATCAAATCTCACTCCAAATCTCTTGATACTAGCAGCCAGGGGCAGCAGTGCCATAGATCTCCCACTGCAGATATACAGCTATGAGGCTGTAGGCACAGGAATGCCTAGGCACACTCATATAACAGGATATGCACTGTTATTTTTTGAGGGAATAGAAGACAAAAGGTACATTTTCAGGGTACTGTTAAGGCACAATTAACAGTTCTGAATGCTCTTTATAACATAGCAAATCGTACTTTTTGAAAATAAGGTCTCCTTTAAGGGCCGGTTCACACCATATCCAGTGCGTTCCGGCATGGTTAATGGCCCGAACACACTGAATCACATAAATAAAGGCTCCCATGTTCTGGCCACCATGCCCCCTCCCGCTCCAGAACGCGGGAGGCTTTAATGATGGGATCCCATAGGTTCCGGCCACTAACCGTGCCGGAACACACTGGATAGGGTATGAACTGGCCCTAAAGCCCAACTCTACTGTTGTCTCTATTTTGGCAGCTCTTACCAAATACGTTTTTTGATATTTTAATTTCCTGATACCATCTAATTATGCAGTTTACAACCATTCATTCCAAACTGCATACCACTGTTTGGCTACTGATGATGGCCAACAAGCCTCTAGCTGCTGTATGCAGTTTGGAACAATTGGCTCTATAATATTTGGCTGAATCTTTGCTGAAAACCAGAGGTTCTGAAAGCACAGTTGGTCCAAGAGCAAAGAGGAATGATGTGCATGGCTCCACCTTCCATCCCAAAATGTTGAATACACCCTTTATTTTCTGGATTGGTGATGGAAGTGAGACATTGTTTTAAGAAGATTCTACTGTGCTTGGTGCTAGTTTAGTGGAGCGATGTTTGGTGCCCTTCAACCTACCGTGTTGCATTCCTGTAGGAAAGCCAAGTCTGGTGTTGTGAATGAGAAAACTATGAAGGGACTGAGGTTGCTAACCTATTTAGAGAGAAAAGTGGAATTCAGCAACACTTTTTTACCCACCTGCCTGCTACTGTAATCCCCCTGTGTATGCCAAGAAGAAAACAAAAATGTCCTATTCTTACGGCTGATCAGTTCATTTCTTGCGTTTAATGCATTGTGAGTACTGTATGTCCCTTATGGAACACTGGTAGTTTATTCTCTATCTTCCAAGAACACTCATCATCTGATTTATTAACTTATCTGAAGGTACATTGCCCATGGTTTGCTGTAAGTTGATTAACAGCTTCAGTAAAAAAGAAAAAAAAAAACAATAGTTATCTACAAGGGTTATGTCTAAATTAATCAGTGTATGGAGACATGGAAGAACTCCCCCAGAGACCTTCCACGTCTTTATTATATAATCAGCCATTGCTACCACCTTAAAGTCCTTAATCAAGAAGCCGTGACAAATGAAGCTATATGTTTATTGTTGGTGGTGGTGATTATACAGAATCTGTCACTTTGATACTCCCCTTTAGTTTACTCTCCTTTAGACCCCATTCACACTTAGCTACATCAAAAGCTTTTTCAGCGCTGATTTGAGAGGAGCGACATTGAGCTACATTGGGGCCAAATCGCACAAAATCCACTGGAAAAAGAGGTCATGTGCGAGCGACAAGCTTGAGCTACAAGCTACAGGTGACATTGAGCTGAGAGATGTGAACAGCTCCATTGAAATGCATTGGACGAGCTACATTGAGCAATTTTTGAGCGATATTTGACCGATTTTTTTGCTGAAATCACGCTACAAATCGCTCAGTGTCAATGGGGTCTCATTGCACTCTGCAGCTATTCATCTGTCCATATGTTGGAGCCATCAGAAATATCCAGTATTGACAGGTAGGTAGGATAATGTTATCTTCTCCCCTTCTTTCCAGGATGAAGTGTTTCGACTGTGAACCATTCCCAAGACCAGTGGTAGGTGAGCTGATCAGAATGACATCTGAATGGGGATTCAGCCATGCAGACACCACGTTAGATGAGCGGGTCTTATACCTGTATAGCCTGCTGACCTTTCTCTCCCAAGTGAGCTGACCTTCTCCTGGAAGACATTGACTAACAGTGTGGAAACTCCTGGATGTGCAGTTCCCTCCTGGACTGAGAGGCCTCTAGCCTATGCTTTTTGATCATACCTAACACTCAGTTCATCATTGATTACATTGGTCCCTACCGTTGGCTAGCTGAAGATTAGACCAGTGGCCAGTTGGTTAGGTACCCGTGTACATTGGGACTGGGACAAGGTTCAGTTCTAACATTTACTCTGTGTAAGGGAACTGTAGTTCAGTTTACTGTAGATTCCCCCTTCAGAGCTACCGGAAGGGTTATGCTGTGCTGGGAGAGCACTGCCCGGGAAGGGGGAGCGCTACAAAGGCAATAGGGGTGTATTACATGAACTACAGAGAGTCTTATGCCCAGGGCTGTCCCTATAATGAGGCGTTTGCCTTAGGCGGCATCTCATTGTGGGGTAGCCACAGCGTCCCTGGTTGCTAAGAACTCTTAGCAACCTGTGACTCTCTGTGTGGCTTCCTGCCCAGCTCACTGACATCACCAGTTGCCTTGAGCTAAGCAGGACACTCTGGCTTGCACCCTGCCAAGCTCCTGGTAACCAGAAATGTCAGTGAGCTGGGCAGGACACCAGACAGCCCTGCTTATGACTCTTCTCACTGGTGCTTTTTACTGTTCCACTTTAGCTCTGGTGCCCAGATGTAAGGAATAAAACAAAAGAAGTAAAATACAAGTAAGTATAAATTATAAATCTGATGCGTTACTGCTGCCTGCTGTTAGTCTATCACCCTGGGCATTGGCCCAACACCTCGGTTGATGGGTTGGGGGGGCACCACTGACCACAGGTTTTTATTTATTTAGCACCTTCAGCTAAATAATGCTCTAAATACTGACATTCAGCGCATCCACCAAACTGATCTTTCCCAGCACAAGTTTGCTTTATGGTAAATAAGAAAAAACGCATACAGAAAGGTTCCCTGAAGACACACAAAGAAGTGTGAAACATTTTAATCAGTCTTGACAAATTACAGTGTCTACAGCAGGAAAAAAAAAATCCATACGCAATTTAGCACTTGTAACCTCTTTAGTTCTAACTTTGACAATTTATTATTTTTTTATTTGGGATTTTCATTAAGAACATAATACCGCGGGTGGTTAATCTAAATCTCTAAGCACCAGCCGCAGTGTGAGAAAAACGTGGGTGATAGATGGTTTCAGATCAGAAAATTATCAGTGCTGTAAAGCAAGAATTGGTAGGTGAGAGGGGAATATCCGTACTGTGCATTCGTCACCTAACAATCTCAAAACAAAATAACAAAGTGTGATGTGGTCAAAGAAAATGTGTTCCCAGAAGCTGAACAAAACATACATTATTATGATTATATTTTGTAATTTTTGTGATGTTCTCCAAACCTCTTCACATATTTCAGAGTATTTGACTGTACTGGGCCCGTTCACACCTATGCATGCATGTTTGAGTGTGTGTGATAGTGCCCACATATATGTGTGAATGGGCCCATATAGTTTCCTTTTAAATGCTGTATACCAAATTGCTGTGCACAGATGTAAACCAACATCACATCAAAAATTGAGTTGTCTACTTAAAATGTATCTTCATGCAGTAAAATTAATGAGAAATTGGAACAGTGGCAATAGGCTATAAAGCCACCTTTGCAGCTCAGCGTTAAAATACTGCAGGAATGTTTCGACATGATTGTGCTGAGCATAAATATGTGCTTCGTTTAGGCAGCCTGGTAATTTTAAAAGGGCCACTCTGTTTATCCCTCAGATGTCAAGAGAAATGCCCTATACTTCTGGGTATGGAAGAGAATTTGACTCAGTCCCTTTCGCTACTAAACAAGGCTGATGCCTGGTAATTGGCTCATTGTTGTCACATGAGGTTAGGAACAGCATCCCAAGCCTTATGCAAGCTCTGAAAAGTCCTCTTGGCTAAATAAAGCTTCAGGTGAGTAAAGGAAAGGTGAGTATATGCTGCTAGGGAGGAAAGAAATTAAGTGACCCTATTGCTTTCACTCTAAAGAGAATATGTCACTTTGCTCTGTATGCTCTGAATGTACAAGTTGCATTTTCATTACAGAATTAACAGAAAACATAAGGAGACGATTGATTGTTGTTACAATTGTAGACATAACATGTCTCTTATGCCATAAATAGCCTGCTTAAAATGTTTTCAAATAAGTTCCAATTTAACCCTGTATAAACTCTGACACCATTTAACACAGAGATTACACAGGGTTTGAAGTCCCATTGGGGTCACTTTACCCTGAATTGACAAAGTAACAAAGTATCTAAAGGATGCCTACAATAAAGTGAACCTGTTAATTATTTTAATGTGCAAATTACAGGTCCTGTTTAATTTTCTGGGCAATATTTATTTTGTTGAAAGCTAGAACATTTGGAGTTTGATACCTTTTATTAGCTCAGTAAAAGTGATATTAAACCTTTATTTTTTTCAATTATTATTATTTTTATGCATTTGAGGCCGGCACTTATGCAAATTTTCCATACATTTTGCAATTCTTTGTTCTCTAATTGGTCTCCGAATTGCTCTTCCCCCGCCCCTGTGCCAGTGCCTTCATCAGCCAGCTGGCTACTAGAGAGGCACCCATGCGTTCGCGTTGCAGGCCGTGCCAGCAAGTAGTTTTGTGCATCCATAGACATACACAGCATTTGGCGGGCCACGAGCCTCCTTTCCTCCCAACAGATTGACTGACAGTAGAAAGAGCCTACGGCTCCTCTCACCTCAGTATCCTCCCCCGCAACCAGGAAGTTTGTGGAACAGAAGATAGCTTCAGGGACCGGCAGCGGTGACAGTGGTGTTCACAGGTCAGTGTGGGGAGCATGAGGGGCAGAAAAAGGCACTGGGCATGTTTTACCCAAGGTAAAAAAAACACCCAGCCTTTTGTACTACTTTTAGTTTTTATACATTGTATAATGAATGAATTATTATTATTATTATTATTATGATACAGGATTTATATAACACAGTTCAATACAATTTCAGTACAATAGGATTAGGAGGACCCTGCTCGTGTGAATTGTATAATGTCTGAGGAAGAGACATTAAGAAGGTCATGAAATCTTGCATCTTTAATAACTATAAATAGAACTATTGTCAAACTATAAAATCACATACATTATTATTATTATTATTATTATTATTATACAGGATTTATATAGCACCAACAGTTTGCACAGCGCTTTACAATATAGGGCAGACATTTCAATCACAATACAATTCAAGACAAGATGGTAAGGAGGGCCCTGCCCCTGAGGGCTTACAATC
>NW_017306611.1:287382-303070 GCF_000935625.1 Nanorana parkeri | reverse complement strand
AAGGAGCGCTTAGATAGGTAGGAGGAGAACCACGAGAGAGCAGAGTCTTGTAGTCCAAGTGACTGGAGTTTTTTGAGGAGGAGCAGGTGGTCAACAGTGTCAAAAGCAGCAGAAAGGTCTAATAGCAAGAGTAGGGAATAGTGGCCTTTGTTTTTAGCAGTGAGTAGGTCATTAGTGAGTTTTAGGAGGGCGGTTTCAGTGGAGTGTTGGGGGCGAAAGCCAGATTGTAAGGGGTCAAGAAGGTTGTGATCAGCGAGGTGGCGACTTAGGCGGTTGTAGATGAGGCGTTCTGGGAGTTTGGAGGTGAATGGGACTAAGGAGATTGGTCTGAGATTATTGAGGGCGGTAGGGTCCATTGAGGGTTTTTTGGGTATTGGGGTGACCAGGGCATGCTTTAGAGGGGAGGGAAAGATTCCAGTAGAGAGTGAGAGATTGAAAATGTGAGTAAGAGAGTGCAGGATAGAGTATGAGTGTGACTGAAGTAGCAGTGAAGGAACAGGGTCCAGGGGGCAAGTGGTCAGGTGGGTGTCAGAGAGAAGCTTTGTAACCTCCTCTGTGGTGACGGGGTCAAAAGAGGAGAGTAACAAGTGTGATGGAGGGTCTGGCACATGAATAGGGGAAGATGACTGCACAGTGGCGATCTGATCCCGAATTGTATCTATTTAATATATATAACATAACAATATAACATACATGTTGTTAGCTGTTATGTAATGTAGGCTGTCCATACCAATAAGACTCGGCTCTCTTCTGGAAAATTTTGTGAATACCTGTTGACGCTGCCAGTAGAATTATTGGATGTCCATTTTTCCTTCTGGGGGTAAATCACTGCAGCATTGTCACCCTTGCTGCTGTTGTTCCTTAGATCCTGGCACCTTTAATAGCCCTATAGTAAATAGTCATGACTAGCTCAGCCCTTTAGCTTGACAGCCCATTGCTCTATCTGCAGTAGCTTTGTGAAATGCTGTAAAAGTCTCCAGCAGGGTGCAGAAGAAATCCAGTTTCCCCCGCTGCATTTACTATTAAAAAATAAGTAAATCAAATGTATTTCAAAAATAATTGTTTATCACTTTAAAAGGTAAAAAAAGGGGGCTTTAGATAGGCAATAAGTTGGCAAATGAAGGCTATCACTGCAATTGCCAAATGTCAACATTAATCGATGGCTAACATGGTGCAAGATTCTACTACTACTCTGAAAGTTAAATACAGGCATTGGTATCTCGAGCTCCGACCCACCTAATCTGGATGATAGCGAGAAATCAGCATCTGCCTATATGGATCATTGGCTACTTGCATTACAGGTAATCCGTACAGATTTGGTTCCATATGATTTTGATATTTTTTTCAGCATCTGTAAATATTACATAAATAAAATATATATGTAGAGTAGAACCGATGGCCAAGTTCTGTCCTGCATGATTTACTTTTAATCTTAGTGCCTCAAATTTGAAGAAGATTTTTTTTAACATAGATTTGTGAATCACAGGAAGGAAATTATTGACATTGTACATAACTACTTTTTGTCATGAGCTTTTGGCTCAATGTCACTGTACTCTGGAAAACCAAGCAGCGATTACTGCCAACCACACCCCAGAACTTGGCACAAGAGAAGCAATCATTTTTTATTCCACAATATTGTTTAATGCAGTGAGCAAATAACTGGCTGAAATATGATTGGTGCTCTAAATTAGCTACATAACATTCCAAGAAGGACTGCAATAGCTGTGTGTGTTCAGCATAGGGCTGACAGAGCTGTGGGAGTAGGGTGTCATAAGGCTGTACGGGACCAAAAATCTGGAAGTGTACAGTCATTGGTATCCCCACAGCATGAAGAAATACAAAAATGTCGGTGAATTTACATAGAAAAATATTTTTAAGAAGAAGTTAATTTATTTCACTCACTTTTTTTTAGCACTGATATGGGAAAGGACTGGGATAGGGGACAGGGAGGCATTTGGCCCCTGGACCAGTACTAATTAGATATTTTGGGCTGGTGGCCCTGAGTGAAGATACTTCACCATTTTGACACTGATCTGAATGGGACCCATGCTAAGCATTTGATACCTGCTCCCTATTCAGACAATCACAGCATCTGGCAGATGGAAGACTTCCAACACCAATTTTCTTTGCAGCTGTGGGATATCACATGACCAAATGCCAAGAGTCACACATGATGCTGTGTTACAATAAGCCATGTCCTTTAAGAACTCCCACCTTTCATTTATTACAGGTACTCACATAGTGCCAACAATTCACACAGCTTTACATATTGCACATTCACATCAGTCCCTGCTCAAAGGGCTTGCAATCTAAGGTCTCATATTCATAAATACAGTATGCATGCTACTGCCAATGTAGACAGGAGCCAATTAACCTACCAGCATATCTTTGGAGTGTGAAGACGAACCCCACATGAGCACAGGGAAACATGCAAACAACATGCAGGTAGTGTCCTGGTTGGGATTCAATCCGAGGACCTCAGTGCTGCAGGACAGAAGTGCTAACCACTAAGCTATTGTGCTTTCCAAGTGACCATGCTTACCAGTTACTGTAGCATCATAGTACACTTAGTACACATAGTATACTTTCTGTAGCCCCCAGAAATCTGTCTCTACCAGATAGGGGCTACTTAACTGTATTCGTCCTCCCAGGCCAAAGGTCTCCTCCCCAGTGGTCATAGCACCCAACTGTCCCTGATTTGAAAAGATGGTCCCTATTTTGCAACTAAATCCCTCTGTCCCTCTTTTCTGCTCAGTGGTCCTTCTTTTTGATCTGATGTATATAGACTCCTATTTCCAATATGTACTATCTAACTACGAAAAAGTGTTGTGCTGCGTTTAAACTTTCATTCAACTTCCTAAATTATTGCAATTGTTATTTTGAAAATCTAGTATACAGGAAACAAGGTTGTAGGTTTAACCAATCATTTTTTAATTAATTTCTCAATACCCCCAGATCACCGGTGGCATGGCAGGGGTGTCTGTTTTTCCTATTTTATTTATTATTGGTATTTATATAACACTCACAATTTAAGCAGCACATTACATAGTGCACATTCACATCAGTCCCTGCACTCAAGGAGCTTACAATCTAAGGTCCCTATCTCACATACATATAGGGTTAATTTAGACAGGAGCCAATTAACCTTCCAGCATGTCATTGGAGTGTGGGAGGAAACCGGAGTACACAGAGGAAACACACAGAGAACATCCAAACTCCTTTCAGATAGTTTTCTGAGTGGGATTTGAACAGAGGACCCCCAGGGCTGCAAGGCAGATGTTCTAACCACTACACTACTTTCCCTAAAGGCTTTATGCTGAAAGATGTCCCTCCTTTTCACCTCAGAAAGTTGGAAGATATGCCTGCAGAGCTTACAGCATAACAACAACGCGTTGTGATATACGCACAATCAGAAATGTCTATTTTAGTGAAAGCTAGTTAGAGTGGAGTAGAATATGTATAGTACACCTCCAGGGTTTTTTCTTTAATAAACAAATCTAAAGTGGAACTCAAGCCAAAAGCAAGGAATAGTTAAAACTCCTATCAGTTTCTTTTTCCTATCTTTGACCCATAGGGATTTCTTTAAAATTCCTGGCCTAAATACACAGCAGGAAGTGAGAAAAAAATCTCTCCAAAATGAAGGGAAGTGGAAGATTTCTACTCCTGTAATATTTTGGATTCCCATCACTCTTTGTTTCAGTGACAATGGTCACCGGGAAAAAAAAAGGATAAATCTTCTCAAGGGTGATAAATAGAGCGATTAAAAACCTGACAGGGGTTCTTGACCACCCCAGAAAAAATGGACAATAGATATATTTTAAAAAAACGTTATCTGTGGAAACTAGTGTTGAAACCTCTTGCACAACCTCATAGAGAAACACAAGTACACAGTCTGATATGCATGCTGCACATGGCTTGAAGACAGGAAGGAAGACTCAGCTTTATTCTCTACCTTATTCAATACAACAGAGAATCTAATATAGATATACACTGAGTGGCCAGATTATTATGACCACCCCATCAGTACTTTGTTGGGCCACGAGATGACTCCACGAGATGACTTCGTTGGGCCGCCTCGTGACTCCACGAGATGTTGAAAGGTGATGCGAGGAATCTGACACTGCACTGTTGCCCTTCTGTTGTCTTGTACCAGTCTTGCCACTCTCCGTTCTGCCCTAACATTGACTAGTCGCTGACGGCCACAATTCGCACGTTCAGACCCATATTCTCGGCTGACAGTCCAGTCTTTAAACACTTTAACAACAGCTGCTCTTGAACATTTAACGAATTCTGCTGTTTTGCCGATACTCGCTCCATGGCTCCGAGCACCAACAATCATCCCACGTTCAAAGGCTGTTAAATCGCGTTGTTTAACCATATCTTCAGAAAAAAATCACTTCTACTGTCGTGGTAAACAACCTGCTTCCCTATTTATAATGGTCTGGCCCTCTAGCAACTTCAGCATGAAATTATAGCTAATTATAGCTAATTTGCCTACAAACGTCAGGTGGTCATAATAATCTGGCCACTCAGTGTATAACAGAATTTAGAAACACTGCCATCTAGTGACCGAAATTGTATACTGCAGGAGTTGTTGCTATAAACACAGTAATGTGTATTCTAACAACTATGCTCGAAAAAAGGCTAGCAGACGGCAAGGGCTAGTCACCTGCTTTACATGTGGTCTCCCCTCAGGTGATCCTTTCACCATTACTGATTTATAATGTTCTGAACACTGCTTCATTGTAGAGGCAGCAATCTTGGTAGAGATAGGGCTTTGCTTCTCTCATATCAACTCCCCCCGATGAGCCGTGAATTGATTACTTATAATATATGACTATTATATGACTGATAATATACCAGCAGCAGCAGAAGATGTGAAGCAAGCACAGATCCACAGAATGAGTAACACAGACGTAGGGAGATGCAGGTCCTCAGATTTAGCTTTCTTTCCAGCAAGGAGAACAGTGAGCTAGCAGCCACCATAGCAGTGCCTTAGATGATCTCACACTGCCAATACTGTATACAGCAGATACAGTATACAGCTATGAGGTTCTGAGAACAGGAAATGCATTGCTATTTTTTAGGGGAAAGTCAATACAAAAGGTGAATTCTTCACGGTACTCTTTAAGTACAGCTAACATTTCTACATTTAGGTCCACTTTAAAGCTATAATGAATAATATTTTACTAATTGAAAAAAATGTGATGAAGGTTCATTAAACCACATTTATAAAATAAGGACATTTCAGTTAAATTCAGTGTAAACATGCAGTTTCATATCTTAATTTAGCTGCTCTGGTCTTCTGCTGTTTCATATTCCCGCAGAAACGCATCTTAATATATTTTTTAAAGGCCGTGCAAACATGTGTGTTTAGCAAATGAGATGCAAATGTAATTCACGGCGTAATATGTTTGGCAACTGAGACCTCTCTGCATCGTTCACATGTAATCTTCCATCCGAGAGAGCGACATTGACTTTTGAACTATGATTTGAATCCTGATCGAATTAAGAAAACAAATGATTTGCGCTCTTTAATAAAGAGTGACACTGAGGGATTGAGACCTTTCTGCTTTGTTTAAATTATGGATGAATAGACAATGATCCGTATGGCGTTTCAGATGAAGAGGAAAGCATCTGTGTATTTATCACCTTTGTAAATAGTTTACACATGTTCTGCAAAAGGCCCAAAAATATTTGTTTTATTTATGCAGCACCAAAATATTATCCAGAGTTTTAACATTAAACCATTCACATTAGTCCCGGCTCCAAAGAGTTTAAAGCGGACCTTTACCCCCTTTCACTAAAATCTCCCCAGCATGCAGCTCTGCATCCTGAAATGAAATCATCTTACATTCATTAGTTAAACAAACATATTTTTCTTTTACTTACAATAATTGTTTTTCCACTGCCTGGTCCTAATGGGCATTACTGATGTAATGTGCCTAAGCATTGCATCCTGGGAAGGTTACATCAGCAAAGCATTGCTGGGAAATCTTATCTGTAATCTCCCGAAATCTCAGGGAAAGGCATTTTCCTCCCCTGAGATGATGTGCATGGTCACATGTCCTAGTCACATGTGCCAGAGTTCCAGAAAGTAAAGGGAAATACAGTAATCTGCCCTTAGTAAAAAATGGCAATTGTGAGAAGAATGGGGAGGAAAAGGAAAACATGCAAAGAATACAAAGCTTGCAATTATTTACAATGGTCTGTTTGTAGACTATGATTACTAAACCTTTCTAAAGGTGTCTTTGTTGTCATTTTAAAGATATGGGTAAAGTTCCTCTTCATGATTTGAAGTGTGTGTAAACCCCAAAAATGAACTTCTCATATTTGTTCCCCTTTTGCCTGTTGAATACACCATTAATGTTGATCCTGCCAGAAATCTTGTGAGTTTATAACTTCCTGTGATCTCCATCTTTGCTGCATTCTTATCAGTTACGTCATTCCCAGCTATTTTCAAGGACTACAAGATACCTTCCCCCCTATAACTGAAAAATCATATGATTAAAACTGTTTTGGTGAAATGCGTTACAGTGGGGCGGCCCTAAGGAGGTACTGAGTAACATGTTCGGAGTTCAATAAAGTTTATTTTATTCAAGTGACAGCATCAATATGCAGCTGTTTGGGGATCCTGGGACTGAGCATTCTCGGAGCATTGATGAGCTCCCTAATGGGCATTTGTGAAGGAGTGGTGTTTCCTTACAGTGTGCCATTAATACCTTCCCCATGTTGGAGAAGAAAAGCACAGGAGGTGTCTTGCAGCCTTAACATATTTCCTGTCCTAGGGCTTGTTCACACCAATTGCGGTGCATTCCAGAGCGATATCTGCTGGAACGCACAGAAATCGCTCACTAAACTTCCTCCTTCGTTGGGGTGCTTTAAAGTCAATGGCACCGTAGCTAGGCCCTCCCGCCCGCAGTGTGATCGGACGAGTGGCAAAACATTGCCTGTGTGAATGCAAAAAATTGCAGCATTTTGTGCTGGTAGGTTTAGTGAGTGATTGCTGTGTGTTCCAGCAGCTACTGCTCTGAAACGCACTGCAATTGGTGTGAATGGGCCCTTGGAGTGACAATGCTGCTTCTACAGTACAGTGTATGACCATTGTCACCCTAGGACAGGAAGTATGTTCCTGGCAGGATTTCCTAATGTAAATAAAAGAAAGAAGCCTCAAAAGAGAAAACTAATACAGCCATCACACTTATGGACTGGTAAGCTGCAATATATTACATTTATCCTTCTAGGCCGCATTCACATTTGTTCTGTGAATGCGCGCTAAACGTTTACTTTGACATGCATTGATGAAAACATGGCAAAACGTGCTTGTATTGCCATTAATTTCAAATAACACCCCAAACACAGCCAGGAATTTTCCTCCATGTATGTGCGTGCTAAAACGCGCACAAACACGGAAGCCAAAAACACGGAACGCATGTCGCAAAAGTTGCTACATGAGCTTTTTGTCCCGCATTTGTCATGCATTCAGGACCCCGTTGAACTCACAAACGCCCATGAACGTGCGTGAATGTGATGCGTGTTCTCGGAGCGCCATGGTGTAAATGCAGCCTTAGATTGAGATATGTTTTTAATCTCAGTACCAAAGTCTATTGTTTGCCATACATGTAGTACTTTTTAGAGAATTTCAACCAACAGCTAATGCGATAGAAAATAATTGAAATAACAAAGGCAAGCTATCATTAATGAATTAGATTGACCAATACACTTAAATAAATAAAATTATAAATGAGAAATAAAAAAATGCAATAGAATAAAAAAAACATTAAAAACAGGAGCCCCCCAAATTGATCTCTTGGGAATCCATAGTTGCTAATCCTCAACCTCCCTCTAGGGAATTATTTAGATTCATTCAAATTAAACATTGGGTTTAATCTTTGACGTCCGGTCATGATATCTCTACTTCCCTCTTCTTTTTCGAACGTATATGCCTTAAATCACCTAGTTCTCTGCAGCTTATTTCTATGTTATACTCTCAATTGAATTCCTTATCTTCCCTGACAACTCACAATTATATTGATGGAGGGTACCGGGACCTGCAACATTCTAAAAACATTCTAAAACACTAAACGATTAGACTGCCATTTGGGCCGCGATTTCCAGGTGCTCATAATATTACGACTCAAGAATCTGCCTACAAGGTACTTTCCAGATGGTATTTAGTGCCTTCCTGTAACATACAGGCCTTATCTCCTGTCCAGGTGCGGAGCTCGCTGGCTCCGCCCCCTCAGCTGTTTTAAGCCACGATTGCACAGTGGGCTGGTGTCTGTGCAAGGAGGAAGAAGCCGACCGTCTGTGCTGACATCCTCACCTGGATCTCCTAAATCCCCACACTACTTCTCAGGACTCCCCCTGCAACCCACTTGGGACAGCTGATTCTGTGGGTTGCAGGGACACCCCCTGCAACCCACTTGGGACAGCTGATTCCTACCACAGCATACTGCCACAGGCAGCCTCTAACCTGCAGGTAACCATTACCTCAATTCACTGTGTCCTATGACCAGCTGGTGAACTTCCATTAATCATTGCTGGTTGTTTCAACCATTACTATTACCTGCTCATAGACTTTACCTGGATTACAAACACTGCATGTTCCCTGCTTATCAGGTTGTTGTGATGTGACTTTACCTGGATTACAAACACTGCATGTTAACTGCTGTTATCAAATTGTTGCTAAATTACTTTACTTGGATTAAAACACTGCTTTTGATTGCCACAACTTAGTCCTGTTACTACTTATTCCATGGTGCATTACTGTCTGTAGCTGAGATCCTACCAGACCACGGCCAGTACCTTACACTGCCAGAATCCACCACCTCCAACCCTCTTATCCTAGCACCTGTTCCAGGGGTTGCTCTGCGCAGGGCGATGTTATGCATATCTGGTGGACATGTTCTTTTGCGATTTGCTTCTGGACGAAGCTCTATCGACTCATATTGAACTTGTTTCAGGTGCCCTTGCGTAGAGATACATGGCAAGCATTGCTCCATTCAAACATTACACAGCTTAGCCCTTCCCAAGGTCAGCTAGTAGCCTTTATATTTTTGGCAGCTAAGCAAACTATAGCACACTCATGGAAGCACCTACTGTATTCCGTTTGCAGAATTGTAACATAACAGAATTTTTTCATGAACAAACATTTGTCTAGCATTCTTTCTGACACTGGTTGGAAGTTTAGCAAGACCTAGGAACATTGGTCTTCCATGTTTCTCCCCACCTTAGACCCTGTAACCCTTGATCTTTTACAGTAGCATGGGTGTTACTTCACCTTTGGGGTAGTGAGCGCTTGTTCTTGTCTCACTCTTTCCTTTTGATTTCTTTCTTTGCTACTTTATTTTCTGTTCTTTGCTCTTTTTCCTTCCTCTTCACCTTCTCTTCCTTGCCTTTTTGTTTCCTTTTTTCTTTGTTTGGACTTATCTTGCCTCAGCGTACTTTCACTTTGGGTCATAGCCTAGTTTGTAACTGTTGGTTATACCTGTTCTACATTGTTGTTTCTTTGAATGTTACTAATCTATCCGCCAGACTCAGGGAATCCAGTAGAACTAAGAGAAAATAAGCATCCAGAGTGATTACGGTCCAGACATAAACCAAATTTAATAGCGACATAGCAGAGGGCGCTACAAACATTTATTGAATTTTTGAACAAAGCATGCAAACAGTAAAGGGCACACACATACATTCCAGGAAAAATTCTCGAGCACAAGGTGATCTGCATATAAGAAGCCATCTCAACATTTGCTAAATACAAAACACAGGACTCAAAGTATCTCCCGTCAATCAAATTTGATCTGAGTAGCCCTATGAGTGAAACAGAGGGTCCACACTTAGGTGAAAATGGTAATTTTGTGGCCAAAATGAATCTGCTCAACCCTAGAACAGGTCATATCCATTTTGTTGGAATGGAGCCAAATGTTGAAGAGTGTTTTAATTGTGTAGGTTTCCTTGGCAGATACTAAAAATGGAAGGCTGTTGGACTGAAAAGCTTTGCGAGCAATGGCTCGTTTGTTGTCCAAAGCACCAAGAGACGTAGACTTTGTTGAGCATTATTTCTTACCTTCTTACACCAAAAGAGGATGAAATACTTTTTATTGGTACACTGTACATAGCACATCACGTATCTGTTGCCAAAATTGTAATGCTTCTATAACTCATTTAGCACATAACTAATTTTATTGCTAGTTAATTACAGAAATGTAAAACAGATATACAAATGAAATATGATCAGACAAATATGATACAGCAAGCATGTCAAATATAAATGTTGCAATAATAGGTCAAATAGAATAATGACAACACAGTGATTTCGCTTTAGTAGAACTGTGATACCGTACTCCCTAAAACATGTTGAGCACGGCATTTTTCTAATGTTTTAATGAATTCTATTGAGGTTCCAATAACAAGAAAATACATTTTCATTTTCATTAAAAATGAAAGCAATAAGGCAATAAGAAAACAATGGGTGAGGAAAAGAATTGGAGGGTATATTATGTGAGATAAAAATTCAAATACATGATGATTGCATGGGTGTATAGTTTAAGGAGTATTAAGCTCCCATACTTTTTTTCAATAATGAATCTAGATCTAATATACATTACCTAGCAATGTATTTATTTTATGTTTTGCCCAAACACCTACAGTCATCATGTTTCCAAACAGCTCCAACTCTCTCAGCTCTGTTTCCCTGAAAATTTTGTCCAATAAAAGATCACAAAGGGCAAGAACAGTGTCCAGAAGGTGTCAATCTATCAGGTCGGAAAAGGGAGGAGAGGGGAGTAGGGGAATGACTTGTCTTGCAGTGACCATGTGCTTGTGTACACACTACATACTTACACACAAGGGTGGCTGCATAGGGCCCTGGAAAGGGCCAGTGGTTAATACAGGACCAGTGCTCAGGGGACCAGCTGATTCTGCAGGAAACTAAAACTTTAAGAAGCAGCATCCATTGGATGTAATTTGATTAGCATGGGCATAGTTTAAAAACCTTTTGACTTTAATATTACTTTTAAGCCAATGATCCCAGACCTTCTATTGGGGAAGCAAAGTGATGTAGTGCTTAGCTTCTGCCTTGCAGCTCTGATGGTCCCTGGTTCATATCCCAGTCAGGGACACTATCTGCAAGGAGTTTGCATGTTCTCCCTGTGCTTGTGCGGGTATTCTGGTGTCCTCCCACACTCCAAATACATGCTGAAAGGTTAATTGGCCCTGTATGTGAGATAGTAACATTAGATTGTACTCTCCTTGACGGCAGGGAGTGATGTGAATGTAAAGCGCGGTGTAAATTGTCAGTGCTATACAAATACCTGTAATAAATATTATTTGGACACAACTGAGAGGTTAGTTTTAATCATTATGCTGTTCAGTTTTTAATTAGTACAAGATTCATTAACAGTGAATTCTGGCCTGCTAGACAAATGTAAGAAATAATTTACCGGAATATCTTGGAATGCTTGGGATATAATGGTTAAGGAGATTCACAGAACTGACTTAATTGATACATTAGTAAGGAAATATATCAGATTGCACATTTTGATGCAAAATTTGTAGACTTGTGGACAATAACCAAGATGTGGAAGAATGTCCCCCAGCTATGGTGAAACTACAACTCCCATCTGTCTCTAGGAGCCATGCCTGTTACTGAGAATCTTGCAATGCCTCATGGGATTTGTAGTTCCATAACAGCTAGAGGGCCGGAGTTTGCCACCCCTGCCTTAAAACATATAGGAAATTCATGTAGAACAAATTGAAGTAAATTAGTTGGTACCAAATACTATCTGTGGATCAATTTCAAAATTACCTTATTTTGTTCCTAAATTGGTCCATTTTCTCAATTTAAACATTTGATATATGGTCTATTTTCTGTTGTGAATAAAATATGGGTTTATGACATTTGCAAATCATTGCATTCTCTATAGATTTTACACAGCATCCCAACTTTTTTTGAATAGTATGCAATGATACCTTTCTTATTGGACTATCATAATATTCAAAAGACAAGCTTTTGAGAGGTAACTTCTCTTCTTCAGGTCAGAAGCAGTAGTGATCAACATGACAGAGTTAACCACTTAAAGAAAGAGAAAGTTGTTTCTGTAAGTGGTTAACTCTGTCATGTTGTCACGTATTACCCTCTTTCCCCCCCCCCCCCCCCCCCCCGCGCGCGGGGGGGGGGGGGGGGGGGGGAAAGAGGGTAATACGTGACAACATGACAGAGTTAACCACTTAAAGAAAGAGAAAGTTGTTTCTGTAAGTGGTTAACTCTGTCATGTTGTCACGTATTACCCTCTTTCCCCCCCCCCCCCCCCCCCCCGCGCGCGGGGGGGGGGGGGGGGGGGGGAAAGAGGGTAATACGTGACAACATGACAGAGTTAACCACTTAAAGAAAGAGAAAGTTGTTTCTGTAAGTGGTTAACTCTGTCATGTTGTCACGTATTACCCTCTTTCCCCCCCCCCCCCCCCCCCCCGCGCGCGGGGGGGGGGGGGGGGGGGGGAAAGAGGGTAATACGTGACAACATGACAGAGTTAACCACTTAAAGAAAGAGAAAGTTGTTTCTGTAAGTGGTTAACTCTGTCATGTTGATCACTACTGCTTCTGACCTGAAGAAGAGAGGTTAACTCTTGAAAGCTTGTCTCTTGAATATCATGTTAGTCCAATAGGAAAGGTATCGTTGCATACTGCAATACTCTGTTTTTGTTTTTTTTTCCAATAAAAAAAAATATATATATATATATATAGTTAGAGTACATGACTCGTTTAGAAGGATATTGGCTTAGTGGAGCTCCTTTGTTAAAAGAAAATAATAGACCTGGTGGAAACCATGCTAGTGCCATGTTGCCATCACCCTCTGTGATGTGCACACACAACACTTCTGACCTCAGTTAGAAATGTTCTCTCCGATTATTACTATTATATTATAGCTGTTGAAGAGTTCTTGAACACAATGATGTGTCTGTCTGTGGTAAATATAAATTGTCAGACTGAAATATTGAACCTTATTACACACCCTCTGCAGAAGAAGAAGTGGGTGATTATTACGCTTGGCGTTCTTTGATTGGATTCATTTGGAGCAATCTAGGAATCTGTCATGGTTATGATAATATTTTTAGTAATCAAAGTCAGCTTTCATTAACGCTTACTGTATGGCATCAGCACAGCGTGTCTTCATCACTTTTATTGTGTTTCAAATCACCAGAAACTGAAGAATAATAATATGAGAGAATTGTGTGCTTAATGGGTTATTATGAGAGGCAGTCCCATTTTAATGTAACAACCAAGTTCATTATCCTGGTAAAGAGAAAAAAGGTTTATCTTATTAAGAGCCATTGTGAATAACTTGAAAATAATATTACTTGTAAATTCAATAGGAGGATCTTCAAAATGTTTTGGGAAAATAAATGAACGATAAATCACTGGCTTAGAGGATAGCACTTCAGCCTTATAGCAAGGATCCTTGGTTCAAATCTCAACCGGGTCACTATCCGCATTGGGTTTGCATGTTTTCCATGTGCTTGCATGGGTTTCCTGTGGGTATTCTAGTTTCCGCCCACCATCCAAAGACATGTTGGTAGGTTAATTAGCTCAACTGAGTGAGCCCAAAATGTAGGCCTCACCTCCTAAGCAATAGGGATGGATTCAGCATCATACTGGTCCATAACTGAGCTCCTCTGCACAAGGACGTGCCCAGTCAGCTGTGGGCCAGGGCATTCCCCCGCTCTACAGCTGCATGCTGTGGATCATTTACTTACCTAATGCTGACATCAATACCACATGGTAAGTCAGCGATGGGGAAAAGATCAACTGTAGTGAGACCACAGGCAATTCTGCTGACTAGTAGGCATGAGCTTGAGTTCAGACTGAACCTTGTCCAAACCTGAGCTCCCCTGAACAATCCAATATCATTCCAATGTCATTGACCAAATATAGCCATGGGCCAAGTAAGGTCAATTCTGTGTCACTGACTGGGCAGCAGCAGAAGGAGTTTCCTTCTGGGTTTGGAGAAGCTCCTCCCATGTTTAGAGGAACTTGTGTTTGTACTGGATTTAGTCCAAACCTGATCTCACTCCTGCTAAGCACTTTAAGTTCCATGGGAAAAAGTGCTATAGAAATACAAATAAAAATCTATTCTCATTTCTTAAAATAAACCTGTTACAAAATTGGTCAATTCAACCTGAGCATCTGATTAAAAAATGCATCACAAAAAGATTACCTTTCTGGAAAACTGCATTGCAAGATGATCTGTAGATCCAAAAGTATAGGCAGCTTTTAAAGTCAAGCTTGGCCTCATCCGATCCTGCCACTGAAGCCTCATAATCCGTAAAGAAGTTCACCCATTACAGTAAAGGACCAATAAGAAGGCTTGGGAGCTTTGGGGCTCAAACTTTTTTTACAGGCAAAGGCAACTAAAGTATGCAACTTTAGCTTCCTTCATTTCCTGATCTCCTGACTATTTTAACATTTAACTGAAGATTTTATCTCTGCTCATGCATATTGCCATTGTATTCTAAGTTTGAATTGCCCAGAGTTATTTCTAGATTTAAAGGTGTGATGGGTTAGAACCCTCATCAAGTTCCCCTAGCAGTTAGAGGACTATCTGGCTCAGTCAGTTAAACACAAGTTTTCAACAAGCAGTGGTTGGCTTTCTTCTAAAGCATTTCAGGATGCTCATAAAACGAAAGTCATGGATGTTTTTATTTCTAAACAAAAAATATATATATATATTTTATATTAATGAAACATTAAATAAAAGCATCAGTTTGTATACAATGTGAAATAAAGCTGTCCAAACCATTATGCTTTTCCTGCAAATGATGGAAATCTGTTGTGACATTTTAGTTGATATACCAACTGCATAACCCTGTAAATCAAAACAAGCAAACAAACACAGATGCTTACCATATGCTCATACGTTGTATTCAGATATGAGTTACATATGTACATCAATTATTGTCACCCAGGCATTAAAGGAAACCTAAAGTAGAGGAAGTATATGGGATGCCATTGCTGACATCTTAAAAGTTTAGTTGCCTGGCTTTCATTTAAACCCTTAAAGAGAGCTGTTGAAGCTGTGACCCAAAAAAGGGACTATTCACCATCACCAATATTGTGTGTGGTCTTCCTGCAGCTGATCTTTTTACCATTATTGACTTGACTTATCTGCACTGTGTGTCTTTGTGAAGGTGGCCAACTTGGTACAGGCAGGGCATTGCTTCTTCATGACAGAGCTGCCCCCTTGATGACTGATGTGGAATGTTCAAAAACAGCAGGATAGATGATAGGGGAAGAAAGCACAGATCCACGAAGCAGAAACAGGCTGGCTTCCCAGAAAACTTTGGAGGACCATTCTTCTTGAATGGAGCCGCATTTAGCAGACATTGGGAAAGATTTACAGTCTTCTTTGGTATTCGTTTTGGAAGTTTTATAATCATTGCGGGTTCACCTTATAGCCCAACGCCAGGTTCCAGCCCCCACATGCCCTCTTCCTCCCTGGAGGCTCCACTGCATTATTTATATATATCTATCTAATACGGACTAATACGGCTTACCAATTTATATATATATGTATATATATATACAGTGGCGGAAGTACCGTCACTCAGCCTGCGGATGCCCAGCACAGTCCCTGTGCATTGATGGTGGGACTTGCCGGCCGTCGGATCGGTATCCAGCGGTCGGCGGGCC
>NW_017306611.1:278622-287217 GCF_000935625.1 Nanorana parkeri | reverse complement strand
AGGAGTTTCCTTCTGGGTTTGGAGAAGCTCCTCCCATGTTTAGAGGAACTTGTGTTTGTACTGGATTTAGTCCAAACCTGATCTCACTCCTGCTAAGCACTTTAAGTTCCATGGGAAAAAGTGCTATAGAAATACAAATAAAAATCTATTCTCATTTCTTAAAATAAACCTGTTACAAAATTGGTCAATTCAACCTGAGCATCTGATTAAAAAATGCATCACAAAAAGATTACCTTTCTGGAAAACTGCATTGCAAGATGATCTGTAGATCCAAAAGTATAGGCAGCTTTTAAAGTCAAGCTTGGCCTCATCCGATCCTGCCACTGAAGCCTCATAATCCGTAAAGAAGTTCACCCATTACAGTAAAGGACCAATAAGAAGGCTTGGGAGCTTTGGGGCTCAAACTTTTTTTACAGGCAAAGGCAACTAAAGTATGCAACTTTAGCTTCCTTCATTTCCTGATCTCCTGACTATTTTAACATTTAACTGAAGATTTTATCTCTGCTCATGCATATTGCCATTGTATTCTAAGTTTGAATTGCCCAGAGTTATTTCTAGATTTAAAGGTGTGATGGGTTAGAACCCTCATCAAGTTCCCCTAGCAGTTAGAGGACTATCTGGCTCAGTCAGTTAAACACAAGTTTTCAACAAGCAGTGGTTGGCTTTCTTCTAAAGCATTTCAGGATGCTCATAAAACGAAAGTCATGGATGTTTTTATTTCTAAACAAAAAATATATATATATATTTTATAGAAATAATGAAACATTAAATAAAAGCATCAGTTTGTATACAATGTGAAATAAAGCTGTCCAAACCATTATGCTTTTCCTGCAAATGATGGAAATCTGTTGTGACATTTTAGTTGATATACCAACTGCATAACCCTGTAAATCAAAACAAGCAAACAAACACAGATGCTTACCATATGCTCATACGTTGTATTCAGATATGAGTTACATATGTACATCAATTATTGTCACCCAGGCATTAAAGGAAACCTAAAGTAGAGGAAGTATATGGGATGCCATTGCTGACATCTTAAAAGTTTAGTTGCCTGGCTTTCATTTAAACCCTTAAAGAGAGCTGTTGAAGCTGTGACCCAAAAAAGGGACTATTCACCATCACCAATATTGTGTGTGGTCTTCCTGCAGCTGATCTTTTTACCATTATTGACTTGACTTATCTGCACTGTGTGTCTTTGTGAAGGTGGCCAACTTGGTACAGGCAGGGCATTGCTTCTTCATGACAGAGCTGCCCCCTTGATGACTGATGTGGAATGTTCAAAAACAGCAGGATAGATGATAGGGGAAGAAAGCACAGATCCACGAAGCAGAAACAGGCTGGCTTCCCAGAAAACTTTGGAGGACCATTCTTCTTGAATGGAGCCGCATTTAGCAGACATTGGGAAAGATTTACAGTCTTCTTTGGTATTCGTTTTGGAAGTTTTATAATCATTGCGGGTTCACCTTATAGCCCAACGCCAGGTTCCAGCCCCCACATGCCCTCTTCCTCCCTGGAGGCTCCACTGCATTATTTATATATATCTATCTAATACGGACTAATACGGCTTACCAATTTATATATATATGTATATATATATACAGTGGCGGAAGTACCGTCACTCAGCCTGCGGATTCATTGCCGCTCCAGCGGCTTTAAGACAAGCTGGGGCCCCATCAGCGACGCTGCTCGTCTGAGGGCGGAAGTGACGTCACGTTGGTGATGTGACGTCACTTCCGGTCAGTCCAGCGGGTCGGATGTGCAGGTCAGTGGCGGATCCAAGGGGGGAGCTGCTGCCGTCCTGAAACTCACAGGAGGATAGCGGCTCCTCGCTCGATCATCGTGATCGAAGCAGGCGGGGAGGAGAGCGGAGCCGCTGTCCTCCTGTTACAGGATGAAAGCGGCTGTGTGCATGGCCGAGCGGAAGATTGGTAAGTATCATTGAGATACCAATCTTCCGTGTACAGCACAAACACTGGAGTGATCGTCAGATCACTCCAGTGTTTGTAAATAACTGGGGACACATAGTACTCTGTGCCCCCAGTTATGAATGAACAGGCTGTGATTTATATCACCTCCTGTTCATTCATGAATTTCTCAATGGGGAGAAGCACTCAGTACAGAGGCTTTTCCCCATTGAGAATCTGCTTGATAGTAAATATCTTACTATCAGCAGTTTGTGAATGAATGGGAAGCCTCTGTACTGAGTGCTTCCCATTCACTGAGTGCTGAGACTGCAGAAAAAGACATTGAGGACTATGTGTCCTCAATGTCTTTCCCTATTTCAAAAGGGAAATGTCAGGGGTATGTTTAGACCCCTAATATTGCCCCGAAGCCCCCCCCCCCCTCCAACAGTAAATTAATTATAAATAATAATTACAAAATAAATTTAAAATGTGTAAATATAAAAAAAAGCACAACCCCCCCCACACACACACACACACACACACACCACCATATTGTGGTGTACGCCAGGCACATGCGCTGCAGTACGTTGTTAGAACGCATCTCAGTGCAGGATTTTTTTCTATCGTAAAAAAAAAACATTAATTTAACTGTGGCAGCACATGGCAAAGCTTTGTGACGCAATGCCGTGCGTTGTAATACCTTGTGTTGTAATTACATATACGCCTGTATCATTTCATCACAACATAAACAGCAACACAGCGCAAAAACCATTTATAACATAAATCGCTTATTTATAGTTTAGCGTTCCTTCATTTTTTTAATAATCCCCCTTTCCTCAGCTTCTCATTGGTGTGGCAGTATTGCTGACTTTATGTAAAATGTATAGCTGGTTGTATTCTGCATAACTGTATAATGATTATACAGGAATGCAGAATACCACCAGCTATACAGGACTACATCCCGAGATAGTGCCGCTCCTTCCCCGCTGCTCTGCCACGCGCAGCATGTACGGGCGGCTGTGCGGCGGGGCTGGAGAGGTTGTCACTAGTCCAGCAGAATGTACTGCAGGCACTGCCAGGCAGCACATTCTTCTGTGTGAGGACCCTCTCCTCTTAGCCCCGCCACCTGGCCGCCGAGACACAGAAGAGGGTCCTGCACAAGAGTCAGGTAAGTCTGGACCGGGAAGGGGGGGGGCGCAGCGATACTGGTGGTATTCAGCATTTCCCTGATTTTTATTATGATGTATTGCTGGGACTTTTAGTCTTGCATAGCAGGTGGTATTCTGCATTGCTGTGTAATCATTATAGAGCAATGCAGAATAGCACCAACTATGCAGGACTACAAGTCCCAGCAATGCATTATATTTTTCTAAGTAGGTATGCACCAGTCGGTGCCAATACTGGGCATTTTCACAAGTATTCATACTGATGAAAATGCCCTGATACTAAACGCAGATACTGGTGTTCGAGAAAACCAGGATCCGTCTGTGTGCAAACGCAAATACTGGATTGGCGTTCTCGCCAGAACACCGGCACAAAATTTTTAAACTGAAGTGGCTGCCTGAGGTCCCGGGCTTGCTGGGGACCTCGGCAGCCTTCCTGTTAACCACACAGTTTCATGGCGGTGAGGGGTTAGGGGGGGGCTTCATAGTTTCTTGCCCTGAAGGTTCTAGTTACGCCACTGAATTCCAGCCATACATTATATAAAGCTGCAGCGGTGGATCCAGGGATATCTGGATCCACCGCTTACACTCTAATGTCCCCCCCACAGAGACTGATGTGACTGTGGGGGGACATTAGAGTTTAAGCTTCTCTGTACAGAAACTGATGTGACTGGCTCAGTGTTCTCTGTACAGCACTGCGGTATATGTCAGAGCTATATATAAATGTATAATAATAACAGTGGGGGGGGACCCAGCAGTGCGCTTTTTTGACCCCTAATCGGGGGGGGGGGGGGGGGGGGGGGGTGGGGGCGAGCCTTGTGTGCTGTTATTTAATTTAATTAGAAAAGTGGATTATAATGGGGATCATTACACTGTACTGTTCCCTATTATAATTTATTTATCTGATTAAAATGATTACAGACAGGGCCTCTGTTTTATCAAAGTTTATGACTACGTTAGAATGTGTGACCGGTCACGTGGTCACACATTTTAACGTAATCCCGCCCAGTTTTTTGGCGGTGGAATGCGTGACCGCCAATAGGTAAATCATTCCAATGCTTTGCCAGCTGTTCCAGGGCAGATCGGCATCACAGATGGTATGTGCAGGAGACCTGATCTGCCCTGGAACAGCTGATCGGTCCTGAAATGTCACTTCTATCCGACTTTGTGAGTGGGGTGGAATGTGAGATCGCAATCACAAATTCTGAGAGAAGTGACAATTCAGGACCGATCAGCTGTTCCAGGGCAGAATTCGGAATTCGGACGAAATTCGTTAGCGGTAGTTCGTTCGAACGTTCGTTTCATTTTCGTTTCTTATTCGTTTAGTGCATTCGTTCGTTTACAGCAAAGTGACATTTGAAGGGGAAATTTTTTTTTTCTCCTTCTCTAATGCCACTTTGCTGCAACGAACGAACGAAACGAATAAGAAACTAAAACAAAACGAACGGTCGAACGTACTACCACTAATGAATTTCGGAAACGGAAATTCGGATTCGTTTGCATTCGTTATATGTGTAATTCGGAATTCGGATACATCCGAATGTCCGAATTCCCGAACATTCGTCTGATTTTCGTTTCGGAAATTTGCTGGGTTGATTGCTGGGCGACTGCATACTACAGTGGAAGCACATTCTGTATTAAAATAAATACAAAATTGCTTATCATTGTTATAATTATTGTTATAGTTATTATTATATATGGACTTTTTTCTACAACTGAACACTAAGACTTAATACATCATTAAATGTATGGTTTTAATCCAAGCACTGAGAGTACCTGAATTTAACCTGGTATCAGCCTCTTGCAGTCTACTGTACAGGTTTTACAGCAAAGCTTGGAGAGGGAGCGGTAGAAGCAGCACAACAAGCCAATCAGTTGTGTTGTGTTGGAAGAAGCATGCTGATAGTAGCAGAGTAAAGAATAACAGAGAGATGAGCTAATCACTGCACTGCTTCTCTTTTTACTGCCCAGCCACCGAGTGGAGGCAGGGAAGAAACCTGTAAATGAAAGTGAAACTGCAGCAGAGAAAGATCATGTCCCCTTCCCTACTAGACAGGACAGTACAGTAGGGCAGAGTTAAGTAAATAAGGACAGGATGGACAGAAATACAAAGTCTTTGGCAGGAAAAAAGAGCTCCCTTACATGTATTTAAACTGTGTATTTAGCTGTTTGCCTGGAGTTCAGCTTTAAGTTTAAATGTTTTCACACGCAGTTGGCTTTCATCCTGCTTGTGCATTAGGAAGAAATATGTTAATACCATTGTTCTTGACCTTTGTGCCTAGAGAATCCTTTACAGAACAATTTGCTGCCACTTCGATGCATAAGATATTGTTATGGAGAACTGAATGAGATTCTGGCTTTGTGCAGAATGTTGCAATTTTTGTATTCTAATGACTGCAACAACAAGACAATAGAACTTATAGATGGTTGCGTTTATCTTGCTCTTGCCCATTATATTCCAAATAAGGACCTTAGAATTCCCCATATTTTGCAATATGAACATTAAGACTTGGCAGATCTTGGCACAGTAACGTTCTTTTACCTCAGGCAACGAGTTTGGGAAATAATATAAGCCATTCATTGATAACATTGTGCTCTGCTTATTATTTTCCTGTGTTCTTTCATATTTTGTTGGATTGGAGCTTAAAACTTTTATAAGATTTGCAGTTATCATAATGCCCGTGCTTGAGAAATAACCTTGCTATGATTGGAAGCTGTTATACACTGAATTGGGTATTCTGCATATATCACAGTGCATTTGCACTCTATTGCATGATGTTTTTACCAATGTACAAACCCGTTGTGTCATATCCTGAAAATCTTGTATAGAACTCTTTTTGTACATCTTTCTACATAAGATAGGTATTCCCAAATCATACAGGAAAACATTATATATGCTACAAAAATTAGTTTAGCATATATAATTACTGCAGAAATAATCTTGTAAATGAGGTTCTCTTCACACCTATGCATTGTTGTTTGTTGTGTTAGAGAAACTCATTAACTTTCAAAGGGCCTTTATGAGCGTTAACTCTTGACACTGAACTATTTTTGGTCAACACCTGCTCTTTGAGGTGTGACGAAGGGCAGGTGCATTTGTTTATATGCTAAATGTGCAATGTGGTGCCTTTAAAAACACATATACATACACTTACATATACATACACATACACACAATACAGTACTTTGCATGAGATAATATGTGTTTTTAACATATTTTATGCATCGTAATGACTTGTAACAAGCACCCTTGTGTAGACATCCAAAAGCTGTGAGACTGCTCTTGGATGCCCCCAGCTTGGATATGATGTCAGTAGACTCAGAGCTTTCACTCAAGTGACAATCTATAGCAGGGGTTGGCAAATTGTTGATTAGGATCTGCCCAACAATTGTGACCATGTGATGGGTACACTATGACCCTGCTGTGCCACCCGCCATCCGCCTCTCAGACCTCAGATCAGAGTGGCATTAAGCATTGCAAAATCCCAGGTGCCTCTGCAGCTATCACATGTCATATGACATCATAGCTGAGGGGAAACCTGTGAGGACTACTAGTAGGGTGTACTACTGACCTCTACACTGTGCATTACATACTACTGACATCTGTACTGTGCTTGAAATACTACTGGCTACTGCACTCTTGTTACATACTGCTGAACTCTGAACTCTGTTATTTACCTCTTACCCCTGCACTCTGCATTACATGCTACTGACCCCTGCATTCTATGTTACATACTACTGTCCCGTGAACTCTGTGTTATTGCTGACATCTGTTTTCTGTGTTACTTAATACTGATGTTTGAACTCTGCATTACTTACTCCTGACCTCTGCACTCTGTTACATGTTCCTGACCTCTGCACTCTGTTTCATATTCTGACCCCTGTACTCTGGGTTACACACTACTGACCTCGGTACTCTGTTACTTACTACTGACCCTTAAATCCACCTCTCTAGAGCTGCCTACCGCGCTCTATAGTATTTTCTCTTGCTCCTCCCCCAGCAGCTACATAAAAAGTTATGTACGAAGGTGAGGGCAGGGGCACAGACAGTAATTAGACACAAAAGGGGCAAGGTCTATGATGTACAAAGAGGGAGGGAGTTATTTTAGGGAAAAGACTCTTCCTGAAGAAGTAAAATGTTTTATCAGGTTCAAAAGCACACCGCAAGTTAATATAAAAGCATTTATGGAAAGGAAAACACTGCAAGTATGCATTTAGAACACTTTAGTTTTCTTTGTTTTACCTGCATACGTTGTTGACAAGGTTTCTTTAACATTGCTGCAATGAACATTAAAACACAGGTTTTAAGGTGAATTACAACAAGCTCACCTTTTTATTGTATTATGCTGCCACAGTCATTTTCTAAACTTGCCAAAAGATGTCACTTCCTTTTAATATATAATATGGCAACCTGGAAGCGCTGGTATAGAGCATGCCCTGAGAAATCTCATGTCCTGCTTGTGTGATGGGCTCCCTGCAAATCCAGGCATTGTCTGCAATAGCAGCTTAATTTTTTTTAATAGTCTCTTAGGTTCATTCACTTTTTTTAGAAATCAGTTTTAGAAAACACACGGGAACCAGGAAGTGACGTGGTTGATTGGCTCACTTCCCTATTTAAACCAGGCTTGCATGTCCATTAGTTGCTGGATTGTCTTTTCAGCCCCTTATTGTGCTTTGGAATCCCGTTTTTGCCTTGCCTCCTGTCTACTACCGTTTTGTCTGGATTTTGACCCGTTTCTGCTCAACAACCTTCCCTGATTGCTGCCTGCCTTTTTGACCTGGGACTGTTTATTGGAACCCGCCTCTGCCTAATCCCTCAGTACTGCATCTGCTCTCCTGGTTTGACCTCGACTTGCCTTGACCTTGATTTGCTTGCACGGTTTCACAACCATTGGCACTCGTGCCACTCTGTGTCTGCCTGGCCTCTGTCACCAACCTCAAAGGCCACAAGACACGAGGTGCAAGAGAAGCCTCCTCAAACACCCACTCTCACTAGTAGGTACGTGATAGCTACCTGCTGTCTATTCCTCCTATATGGAGGTTAATCACTCCACGCCACCAGCCCATTCTTGCGCTGGCTTTAGACAAATCCAGGAAGTCTTAGGGTAACAGAGGCTGTTATAGGCAGAATATACACTGGCTATCTTTCATTTTTGACCTCTGGTACCAGAAAAGCATCACACACACAGACCCCTATGTAAGCAGCTTTAAAAAGGGACATATAAAAAGGGATTGACCGGCCAGGTTTCATAAAAGAAACCAAATTAGAGTCTACTATTTCACAGAAAAAAAAGCCTTAAATATTCTATTGATTCCATGTGCATGTTATAAGCACTCTTACTAGGCTGGAGTTTTACAGACAAAGACTAGGCAGGCTTTATTCAGAAAAAAAATGAGTGTTATTTCACAGTATAAAACCCAAAAATACTGTACTGATGTAATGCACACTATGGGGTCTATTCACGAAGCTGCCGAAGGATCTGGCCGTAGCTTCGGCCGATCCTTCGGCAAGCTTCAGCCCCAGG